>NW_006297836.1:246660-247389 GCF_000327345.1 Myotis davidii
AAAGAGATCCATGATATGTCACAGTGAAGAAAAAAGTAAGCTACAAAATAGCATGCACTGTGTGCTATTTAGTAAAAGAAAAATTATCCATGAGTTTCTGTGACTGTGTGTGTCAGTATTTCTCAATCCCGTATTCCAATTTCTGCACGTATACCCTCTGCTGGAGATTCATATTTGCCTTTAAAGGTCCTATAACAAAGAAACAACATGGAAACAGACTCACAGATACAGAAAACAGACGGACAGCTGTCAGAGGGGAGGGAGTTGGGGGAGCCACATACACACAGACAGCAGTGTGGTGATTACCAGAGGGAAAGGGGGTGGGGGAAGTAGAGTAGGGGAAAGGGGGATAAATGCTGATGGAAGGAGACTTGGCTTGGGGTGATGAGCACACAATACAATATACAGATGATGTATTAGAGAAGTGTACACCTGAAACCCATAAAATTTTATTAACCACTGTCACCCCAATACATTCAATTGAAAAAGAAGAAAAAAACACCATGCTTACATTTGGTTAATCCAGCATCTCTCAAAACTTTATTGAGCCCTGGCTGGTTTGACTCAGTGGGTAGAGCGTCGGCCTGCGGACTGAAAGGTCCCAGGTTCGATTCCGGTCAAGGGCATGTACCTTGGTTGCAGGCACATCCCCAGTAGGAGGTGTGCAGGAGGCAGCCGATCGATGTTTCTCTCTCATTGCTCCAGCCAGGGCTGAATTCACTTGATTTA
>NW_006297836.1:247701-253221 GCF_000327345.1 Myotis davidii
CAATGATTCTCTCTCATCATTGATGTTTCTCCCTCTCCCTTCCTCTCTCTGAAATCAATAAAAAATATATTTAAAAAGCTTAATTGACCTCAGAGCCCCTATTGTCTCATAACGTTTTTATTAAAACAAGTATTGTTTCCTAGAAAAGATTTTGGGAAACTGGTACTATGAGCATAAAAAGATTTGAAAAGAGACACACCAAAATGTTAACAATGTTTATGTTATGGATACTTTTTCTAGGATTATGGATACTTTTCCTTCTTTTTGTATTTTATGAAAAAAAAATTTGCAACAAGCATGTGTTACTTTTATAATCAAGAAAGTAATAAGGGTATTCCCATTTTTCAATTGCATGTTTTAAAGGAGAAAATAAGACAAAAATAGTGCAAGATAAATACAATTTATTTTTTTATGTTTTTTTGAAATTGATAGATACATTCTCATTATAAGCAAAGAGCACACTGCACTTTCTTGAAATCCAGCCAACTAAACTCCATGCTTGCCCAATTGAATCTTCTAGGACTTTACTGGTTTGGTTCACCCACAAGAATGCTGCGGAAAAAAGAGAAAATAATGAATGCTGAACAAAGTTTAAACTCTTCTCCACCCTCCTGGTCTGCACAGTTACATCATCTTTTCCAAGATAGGAAATTAGACAGCTTCTTCTTTTAATATGAACCAAATGCTTTGATTTGAACCAAATGCTTTGGTGACTTGAGAAAATGTTTCTGGTATTGGTAGGATTGGAGGTGGAAGTAGAAGTATGGTCAGATAGTTTTTCTTCTTTTGTTTTTAATGTATCTTTTAAAAAACACACTAATCGCCCAGCCGGCTTGGCTTAGTGGTTGAACGTTAACCTATGAACCAGGAGGCCATGGTTCGATTCCTGGTCAGGGCACATGCCCGGGTTTTGGGCTCAATCCCCAGTCGGGGGTGAGCAGGAGGCAGCAGATCAATGGTTCTCTCTCATCATTGATGTTTTTCTCTCTCTCTCCCTTTTCATTCCTCTCTGAAATCAATAAAAATATATTTTTAAAAATAAAAAAATACTAATCAAACAATATAGTTTGTTGTAGAAAGATTAGAAAGTGCAGATGGACAACACTAAACATGAAATTAAATAACAACAGTAGTAATAATAATTAAAACCATCTAGTCACTACTACAAGGAGATAACCCATCTATACATATAAAAGGCTAATATGCGAAGTGTCCCCTCAGGTGTTCGACCAGGAAAACTAGTCCAATTGCTCACTATGATGTGTGCTGACCACCAGGGGGTGGCACAGAACATGGCAGGCAATCAGCAGCAACAGCGGGCACTGAGGGAGTGAGGGAAGGAGGAGGCAGGGAGGTGGGAAGGTGGGGAATCAGATTGGCCCTGATAGCAGGCCAGGCCTAGGGACCCTACTGGTGCATGAATTTCATGCATAGGGCCTCTAGTGTCTAATAATTTGATTTGGTCCTTAAAGGCTTTCCCCCCGTACATATGGTTTTAAGTAACACATCGGATTAATTTATATATCCTCTGTTATAATCTGTTTTTTTCCACTCAACAATGTTTCATGAATATGATTCCAGGTAATTGTCCTTCTACAACAATGTTTTGGTTACTATATAGTACTCATTGTTTGACTATTCAATGCTTTCTTAACCAACCAGTGGACATGTGTTTCTAGCTTTTCACTATTGCAAACAGTACTAAAAAGTCCTTATGTATGTATCTTTGCATACTTGGTAGTGCCTGCCAGCCCCCCTGATTGGCACTGGATTCCAGAGGCTTCCATGTGGATTTCCTCAGCTAACCAGAAACTGGCTTAAGTCTTCATTACAGCTGCAGCTAATGGTGTATTAGAGGCAAAGGATCAAAAACTATGTCTAGGCCCAGCCAGTGTGGGTCAGTGGTTGAGCTTTGACCCATGAACTAGGAGGTCACGGTTCGATTCCTGGTCAGGGCACATGCCCGGGTTGCAGGCTTGATCCCCAGTGTGGGGCATGCAGGAGGCAGCCGATCCATGATTCTCTCTCATCATTGATATTCCTCTCTCTCTCTCTCTCTCTCTCCCTCTCTGAAATCAATAAAAACATAGTTTTTTAAAAAGAGGCACAGAGAGATTGCTTCCTGGCCTTTTGGCTAAGATCAAGTGTAGTATTTGTTCTTATCAGTTTACTATCTGGTATGTCCTCTAGCTGAGGACAATATATTAAAGGTATTTTTGGAGCAGGGAGATGGAATAGAGCTTGCTCCATCCACTCTGCACATTAACCCAGTACTGCAGTACTTCTGGGAAAAGTGCACACACACTAAAGAAGCACAGACAAACTTTGCAATCCTTGCTGTGAAATGTATTAATACAAAAAGCAGCTCTGGCCGGTTGCTCAGTGGTTAGAGTGTCGGCCCACAGACCAAAGGCTGGAGGATTGGATTCCTGGTCAAGGGCAAGTACCTTGGTTGCAGGCTCAATCCCCAGGCCCCGTCGGGGTGCATGTGGGAGGCAACCAATCAATGTGTCTCTCTCACATCTCTCTCTCTCTCCCCATACCCCCTGCTCTCTCCCCTCCACTCTCTCTAAAGAAAATCAATGGAAAAAATATCCTCAGATGAGGATTAAAAAAAATCAACAAGTACTATGAGAGTCTACTACATGCCCCAGTGCCAAGTGCCAATTGTTCCTGTGACTTGATGTGCCCATTGTGACCATAGACTCAAATCTTCCTTTATTTCTGCAACATTTAAAAAAAATTAGACCTTGGAGTATTCTTTTCTGTTGTATTATTTTGCTTTTCCTCTACAAAGAAATTGTCTCCTGCATCTATCATTTTCCCTCTGATCTTACTTCCATTAAAGTCTTTGTTTATCTCTATTTCATAGTACCGGCTTTTTTGCTCCTGCATTCCAAACCTCCAACTTCTCCTCAGTATCTGCTTTGGTTTTGCTCTATCTGGCCTGCCCTCATGCCCTCACTGCCCTGATGTGCCTTCCCCTAGGCAGCCTGTTCCCCGTGAGGGCTCACTGGGTTTTCCCCTCAGGCCGAGCCATTTACTTCAAAGGAGAAAGTATTTCTCTTGGTCCAGTTGCCTGCTTTATCTTCACAGAAGTGCCTCTGGATGTGCATTTTAACCAGTCCTTCAGATGTTTGTCATGCAGCTGGCCGGCTGGCCACAGTTTCAGTAACATGACTTAAAAGGTACAGAATCAGATATATCTTGACTTTGTTGTAGGCAGACAGACATGTGCGGAGCCAGGACGATGGGCCAGGTACAGAAGACCACCGGGTGGAGAGCCCCAGGTGCCCAGCAATGGACAATCAATGGTGGGGTGGGACCTCGCCCCCAGGGTGACCTTCCCTCCCCTAGCAGATCGCTGGTCATGAGGTTTGGAGCCCCTGGCCTTTCCTCCCTAGAGATGACATCAGGCCTCAGTTGTATTTCAGCTCCAGGCCCAGAAAAGCGCCCAAACCAGCCACAGGCTGACCTCAGGACCAGCTGCCTGGAATGATGGGCCCCTGCCCTGGTGGGGACCACAACCCTGCAAGGACACACCTGGAAAGCTGCTGAATATTCTAGGGAGGTCTTCCCCTGGGACCTCCCCTAAAATTCTGCTCTTAAAACCCTTAGGATGGAGGACCCAGTGTGCTCTCCCTCCCAGGAGCATGCTCAGGCCTTTCCCCTTCCCTTCTCCCTCCCCTTCCCTGCTCCAGGCAAGTTACCTTTAGTTTTCTCATTCCCAAGCTCCAAAGACCTTTTTTTTTTTAACTTTCATACCTCATTTCCTAAGCCCATTTCATCTAGAAATCACTATTCTGCCTCTATAATTTAACAAAGAAACGTTCTCTTACAGTTTGCTCTGAATTCCTCCCTAGCCAGAACCCAAGAACCGAGGTTGCTGAACCCAGGGTTGGTCTGATCCCACAGGTCTGACTCCTGGTGCTGTTCCCTCCACCTACAACAGCCGTGGGCAAACTACGGCCGATGTTAGGTCGGAGAAAGCCCAGGATCGGATACATGCAGACAGGTGACGAGATAATGGACTCCCTCTGGCATGTCTGGCAGGTCAGCATGCCAGACACAGATACTGGCTTCTCCCTGAATCAACACCGACCCCGGACTCTCTATTTCTTGCGCTGGATCCGGCCCATTTGAAATGAATAAAACTAAAAAAAAAAAAAAGACCGTACCCTTTTATGTAATGATGTTTACTTTGAATTTATATGAGTTCACACAAACACTCCATCCATGCTTTTGTTCCGGCCCTCCGGTCCAGTTTAAGAACCCACTGTGGCCCTCGAGTCAAAAGTTTGCCCACCCCTGACCTACAACAACTTGAGTCCTGGCTTCTTTAGCTGGGAAATGCAGTCTTCCTCTGTGTTTACGAGGAAGGAATAGGGCTGGTGGACGTATAGCCCATCTCCGTCACAGTCTGTCTTCCTGACACCGATACCTGTTTCACTCATCCTTCCATACACAGAACGCAGCTGCCCTGTAGTGCGCACGGAACCATGCCACCCAGACTCCCCCTTGGAAACGACCTGGTTTTTCCAGCTGCTGAGAGTGCTGTCAATCAATACTCAGCTGGTAGCTGGTAGCAATTTCAGGGTTTGCCTCAGCTGTCAAGAGCTGCCTGCACTTCCCACATCCATGAACGCATTGAGGTGAGGTTATATAGGTCCAGCTATTTCAGGCTAAGGTGGGACAGCTCTGATGGGGTCAAGCAAGGCTTCATTGAACTTGCAAGGCAGTTGAACTTCTCCTCCCCCCCCTCCCCTCCCCCCTGCTACCCTCCACAGGCATTGATCACTGATAATACCCTGTGTACGAAAGTCCTAGCTCACTGTCCGCTTCCAGAACACCTGACTTGTGGCACAACATTTCCCCAAGACTCAAATCCAGTCCTAACCTTGTCCAGCTCAAAGTCCAGAGTATCTGTGTGATGCTTGCTTCTCTCAAGTCTGGGTCTAGTTCTTCTTGGTTAAGTGGCCTATGAACTGAAGCAAGTTATCTGCCCCTGATCGCCACATCCCACATACAACGAAGGAGCAGGAAAAAGATAGGCACCATCAACCTTCCCATATGGAAAGAGGAAGAATGGGAGACACAGCAGTCACTGCTCTGTACTAGTTGTGGAATCCTGCTTTGCAGACATTGATTAGGCCAGCACCTTGCTTTATAGGAGAGCTCCCTGGCCTATTGCCCTTCCTGTCCATTATTCTCTATGGCTGCATCTGAGGTCAGTGTTGGGGAGCACACTCTCCTAGGAGCCTTCGAAGCCTGTGTCCAAATACTGTTCTAAGGCTCAGACAATGAGTAGCTTATTTTGTTTTGGTTCGTGGTTTCTTTAGCAATAAGCTTCTCTCAAAAACTTAGCTGACTTCTATTTGGCTCCAATCAGTTCTATGTGCCAGTAACCATACCCAAGGTTGTTTCCTAGACATAGTTCATATATATACATATATATGCATATATATAGATATATACTAGATGCCCGTTGCACGAAGATTCGTGCAATAGGCCTTCCTTCCC
>NW_006297836.1:255381-255744 GCF_000327345.1 Myotis davidii
CACTCTGCCCCTCACCACGCTCTATTCTCTATTTTTTTTCCAAATTTTTTTTTATTTTTATATATTTCAGAGAAGAAGGGAGAGGCAGAGAGAGAGAGAAACATCAATGACAAGAATCATTGATTGGCTGCTTCTTGCATGCCCCCCACTGGGGATCGAGCCCTGACCAGGAATCGAACTGTGACCTCCTGGTTCATAGGTCATTGCTCAACCGGTGAGCCACACTGGCCAGGCTTAGACACAGTTCTTGATCCTGTGATCATTTTGGGGTTCTTAGGAGTCATAGGTGGAGACGCCACACCCTCAATCTAATCTTTGCCCTCAGCTACTTTATTAGATTGTAAAGTTTGAACAGCCCTTTGG
>NW_006297836.1:256038-257576 GCF_000327345.1 Myotis davidii
AATAATATTAAACTTTGTCTCTCTGACAAAAATAGGTATAATTTTGATTCATTCACACTGGATAGCTATTGTGTTGGCTGTAGTCATTTTTAAATTTGAAAATCTAAGATAAAAGAGGTCAGTGCCCCTGACTAAATAGCCTAGTATTGCATATTTTAAAAATTCTTGCAGCACACTGGTTGAAAATTGATGATGTAGATAAATATTTTGGTAAATTTTCAGGCAATTGAAAAAACAGTTAATTATATATTTTCCATGTATAGTTCCTAAACCAAAGGGAAGGATAATTAAGAGTTAATAAAGTTAATAAAAAAAATGATCAGTTGCAAACACTGGGTATTAAAGGTCACCTGTAAGTTGCTGGTAATGGGCAGAGCAGGTTGGAGGAATAAAAGAAAGTAGGGGAAGCTTTTGAAAAGGGGCCTTTCAGAGTTTTGTTCCCATAATTGAGGAGATGGAAGGGCTAGGTAGACAGTGAGGGGACCATGGGGGGCGGGGGGCGGAAACAGGTGGAACCTGGGGAAACCAGCTTGCGGAAGTTACTAAAGAAACCCAGCTGGACGGGGAAAGAAGGGTGCTTGCAGACGTAAGCTTTAAAATGTATAGATATTGCTAAGACCAGCAGCTTGCAGACAACCAATCACAAGGCAGTGAGGCGTATAACCAATCACAAGAATGTTACTAAGCAGAATTCTTTGAAAGAACCAATCAGGAGCTAGCAAGGCATGTACCCCTAGAAAAAGAATCTCTCTCTCTCTCTCTCTCTCTCTCTCTCTCTCTCTCTCTCTCCCTCTCCTTATGGCCATGTGGGCCTCTACACATGGACTAATGGACTTTAATTCGCTTGGATGCTGAACTACACCCAATTGCAACATGTAACAGAAGCTCTGGACCCTGGCCTGCTCCTGGAACCCCAGCTGCACCTTTTCCAGGACTGGCTTCTCTCAATAAACGTTGCTTCCACTAACCATTTTTTTGTCTACAAATCCATCTTCAGTTTTGCAAGACAACGAACTTGGACTCAAACACCACACCTTGGTTTCAGAATCACATTCCTTATCATTTCCCCCGAGTTACCGATGCGCAGGCTGGTGTGGAATCTGAATGTTCCTGTCTCTTCCTGAGGTTCCCTCTCTCCTCCCTCCCCTCATCCCACAGCAGCTTACGTGAGGCAGCAAAGGATTCCCATTAGCACGGTGCTCACAAGAAAGGCAAAAATGGCTGCCGGAGGTAGCGAGCTTTTGATGAGATCCCACAAGTAACGCTTGAAGTTGCTCATCCAGGACCTGTAGTTTTCTGCAGAAAGAGAATAGAGTTTCATTGAGGAGAGGTCAAGTACGTAAATGAAGAGGCTGTGATTTTAACCTTGATTCAAGTTTAAATAGTTGTCCCAGGTATAATGCTCTTACAGTTGGCTAGAGCCCATATCCTTATCTATTTTGCTTTGCTGCCTCTAAGATGTTCAAGGGGTTCACATCTGTACTAATAAAAGGGTAATATGCTAATTAGACCAGACATCTTCTGGACACCCATCCGGA
>NW_006297836.1:266091-266464 GCF_000327345.1 Myotis davidii
CCGATCAGCTTTGTCATTATTTCTCTGTCTCTCTAACAACCAGGACAGAGACAGTCAGGTAGGTATCTCTTGATAAGTCTGAACTGAAGTAATGAAATTTAGGCTTTTCTAACTCTCTGTAACTATATCATTTCCTATTTCAGGAATCTCTTTGGCTTCATGTGACTTATGTAGAGCAGTGATTTTCAACCTTTTTCATCTCGTGGCATGACCAAACGACTAAAGTTCTGTGGCACACCAAATAATATTAAACTTTGTCTCTCTGACAAAAATAGGTATAATTTTGATTCATTCACACTGGATAGCTATTGTGTTGGCTGTAGTCATTTTTAAATTTGAAAATCTAAGATAAAAGAGGTCAGTGCCCCTGACT
>NW_006297836.1:266695-285791 GCF_000327345.1 Myotis davidii
TAAATTGCTGGTAAAGGGCAGAGCAGGTTGGAGGAATAAAAGAAAGTAGGGGAAGCTTTTGAAAAGGGGCCTTTCAGAGTTTTGTTCCCATAATTGAGGAGATGGAAGGGCTAGGTAGACAGTGAGGGGACCATGGGGGGCGGGGGGCGGAAACAGGTGGAACCTGGGGAAACCAGCTTGCGGAAGTTACTAAAGAAACCCAGCTGGACGGGGAAAGAAGGGTGCTTGCAGACGTAAGCTTTAAAATGTATAGATATTGCTAAGACCAGCAGCTTGCAGACAACCAATCACAAGGCAGTGAGGCGTATAACCAATCACAAGAATGTTACTAAGCAGAATTCTTTGAAAGAACCAATCAGGAGCTAGCAAGGCATGTACCCCTAGAAAAAGAATCTCTCTCTCTCTCTCTCTCTCTCTCTCTCTCTCTCTCTCTCTCTCCCTCTCCTTATGGCCATGTGGGACTCTACACATGGACTAATGGACTTTAATTCGCTTGGATGCTGAACTACACCCAATTGCAACATGTAACAGAAGCTCTGGACCCTGGCCTGCTCCTGGAACCCCAGCTGCACCTTTTCCAGGACTGGCTTCTCTCAATAAACGTTGCTTCCACTAACCATTTTTTTGTCTACAAATCCATCTTCAGTTTTGCAAGACAACGAACTTGGACTCAAACACCACACCTTGGTTTCAGAATCACATTCCTTATCATTTCCCCCGAGTTACCGATGCGCAGGCTGGTGTGGAATCTGAATGTTCCTGTCTCTTCCTGAGGTTCCCTCTCTCCTCCCTCCCCTCATCCCACAGCAGCTTACGTGAGGCAGCAAAGGATTCCCATTAGCACGGTGCTCACAAGAAAGGCAAAAATGGCTGCCGGAGGTAGCGAGCTTTTGATGAGATCCCACAAGTAACGCTTGAAGTTGCTCATCCAGGACCTGTAGTTTTCTGCAGAAAGAGCATAGAGTTTCATTGAGGAGAGGTCAAGTACGTAAATGAAGAGGCTGTGATTTTAACCTTGATTCAAGTTTAAATAGTTGTCCCAGGTATAATGCTCTTACAGTTGGCTAGAGCCCATATCCTTATCTATTTTGCTTTGCTGCCTCTAAGATGTTCAAGGGGTTCACATCTGTACTAATAAAAGGGTAATATGCTAATTAGACCAGACATCTTCTGGACACCCATCCGGATGTCCTTCCGGACAAAGCCACAGTGTTGGGGTAGAGGCAGAGGCGGTTAGAGGTGATCAGGCTGGCAGGGGAGAACAGTTAGGGGTGACCAGGCCAGCAGGGGAAGGCAGTTAGGGTCAACCAGGCTTGCAGGGGAGGAGAGTTAGGGGTGACCAGGCCAGCAGTTAGGGGTGATCAGGCCAGCAGACAGAGGTGGTTAGGGCCAATCAGGCAGGCAGGGGAGCAGTTAGGGGCATCAGGCAGGCAGGCAGGTGAGCAGTTAAGAGCCAGCTGTCCCGAATTGTGAGAGGAATCCTGGGTTGGAGAGGATGCAGGCCAGGCTCAAATTTTGTGCACTGGGCCTCTAGTTAAAAATAATAATAATAATTTAAAAGTATCCACAGCCCTAGCCGGTTTGTCTCAGTGGATAGAGCATCAGCCTGCCAACTTAAGGGTCCCAGGTTCGATTCTGGTCAAGGGCACATGCCCGGGCTATGGGCTCGATCTCCAATAGGGGGCGTGCAGAAGGCAGCTGATCCATGATTCTCTCTTATCATTGATGTTTCTGTCTCTCTCCCTCTCCCTTCATCTCTGAAATCAATAAAAAAATATATATATTTTAAAAGGCAGCCACCGATGGATATAATCTTTGCCTCTTTATGAGTCAAATTAGAATAATATTCTCTGCCCTAGACATCTTAGGGACTGGTTTGAGGTTTTGGTGAGTAAATGGGGTACTTTGTGAAAGAGGAGCATGGCTGAATAACTAACATGTTGTTGCCCACAGTAAGTGTGGGAGTTCTGCAGGAGGCTGAGTGAGGGTAGTAAGTGTCCCAGAAAGAGAAAGGAGAAGGCCACCAGCATCCAAAGGGGGAAGGGGCCAGGGCAGCTGGCAGAAAGAGCTTCAGAGGGAGTCTACTGATTAAGGTAAGGCTCGAGAGAGTGGGTGTGTTCTTTAGGAAGTGAACATTACTTTTAAATACTGACCTGAGGCATGCATGTTATGTCTTAGGAAGATAGGAACATTCATTCTAACAACAGACAAACCCCTTGAGAGGGGTTTTGATCCTTCCTCCTTTTGTAGTCTATAAGCAGTTAAAGATGACGAAGAGGAAACCAGACGTTTCAAGAAGCAAGTTAGAGAGCATAGCAGAAATCCAACAATCAGCAACTTCTGGAGGTTCATGGATTCTCCCAAGGGCCGCTGAGCTGCACTTGCTCAGCCAAGGAAAGATGGATATTTTTCCTTGGCTCTTTCCAAGGCAGCTTTGTCTGAAAAGTTACAAAATGATGGGTTAGTTTTGTTAAAAAATAGCAGTTTTATTGATTTCAGAGAGGATGGGAGAGATAGAAACATCAATGATGAGAGAGAATCATTGATTGGCTGCCTCCTGCATGCCCCCTACTGGGACCAAGCCTGCAACCCAGGCATGTGCTCTTGACTGGAATTGAATCCGGGACCCTCCAGTCCGCAGGCTGACGCTCTATCCACTGAGCCAAACCAGGTAAGGTAGGGCCAGGCAGTTCCTCTTAAACGGCTACACACTGAACAACTCAGACTCACTCCCTCTGAGCTCCAGAGTTGGGCAGAAGCTAGAGAGGCACCACAGACATATGGGGAGAAACTGAATTGTCTGGCATCAGGGTAAGACCTGGCGGGGGGGGGGGGGCAGCTTTCTTCCAGACAGAAGTGCTGGCAGAGGCCGTTGTTCCTTTGATGAGCCCTCCCCCTACAGAGCTGGCATCTGAGACTCCATTAACTGGGCTCACACTGTTTTCCCCACCTTAGTGATTCCCAAAGTGCTCCCCCTCCAGTTTTGGAACCACCCAAGCTGTTTCCAGTGGCTTTTCCACAGTAATGGCCTGTCTTGGCTCATGCTTCAGATTTCCTAAAAATCTCTCAAGCAAGCAGCTGCTGGCCTCGGTGTGTCTCTTACTTCTTCTTCCTAAGTGGCATCAGCCCTGGCATCAGAAACAGCCAGGCTTTGTTTGCAGCTTGGCCTCTCCTGGGTACCTACAAGCCCAGCAGAAGTAGCAGCCATCTGCAGATCACTTTGTAGCTCATGCTGGGTGGTCCTGAGCAGAACACAGGCAGTGGCTGACCTTGGCTTGCACCTCTCAGGAGGCCCCAGAACAAGTGCACCCAATGGACTTTAGACCATGCCCCAGAGCATTACCACTCAACCACCTCCATAAGTGACACACTCAAGGAGCAGACTCAGTGAGCACAGGAGCCCCGCTGAAGTAAGCCCTTCTCTGTGGGATGGGACCCAGCACAGGGATCCTCCACAGTGGTAGGTGGTTAGAGTTGCTGGCTGATGGTCCCAGCCAGTCCTTGTAGCTGATTGGCCTGGGGGTGAGTTCCTCCCTTTGACATGCCAACAGCAAACAAGGCTCAACTACAAAAGGAGGGTGTACAGCCCACACTGGGGCACACACCTTGAATGCCCAGCTTGGGTGATTGGGGAGGCTGTGTCATGGGACCCTACAGAACAACTACTACATTAGGCCACTCTACCAAGCCTGGAGACGTAGCAGCTGTACCTAATACATAGAAACAAACACAGGGAGGCTACCAAAATGAGGAGGATAAGAAACAAACAGAAATCTGATGGGTAGCTTCTGGGAAGGCTTTTTGCTGTATTGATCAAAGAGAAGGTGCTGCCATTTTTCCTTTGTGCTGCCTTGACCATTGTTGAAGTGTTAGCCGAAGTTGGAGCAGCCATCTTGTGACCATGAGGCAATGCACATGAGAAAAAGGTCAAGAAAGTGACATCCATTCTGGCTCTGACAACTTCAGGCCACTAAACCAACATGTCCATTTGCCTACCTCAAGACTGCTTGTATGAGAAAGATAACCCCCTATTTGAGTCACTGGAATTTGGGGTTTCTGTTACTTAAGACATTTATAACTGATACACTCATCCACTATGTCATAGGGTTCAAAGACAGCCATGTTAGGTGGGAAACCACTTACCTGAAAATTGACTTACCACCAACAGATCCAAAGAAGCAGTGAATTTGACCTCAGCCTTCAAAGTACAACGGAAGAAGCTAGTAACGGTCTCCCCCTTACGTCTCTGAAGTTCCAAATAGAATTCTACCACTCCTTATGACATCATTACTGCATTTGACCCTCCCCAGCCTCTGTCCATTTGACAGTTAGGCATACAGACATCTTTTTCTGTCTATGCATAAACACCTGCATTGATTCTGAAACCCATCCTTACAGTAGCTGTAGCCTCTTAACACGTGAAGAATTCTAAGATATTTTACTTGCCACATGGTAGCTACTACAGTTTACAATAGTGTATATATGGAACTTTAATAGATGAAAATGGTGGCATTTTACATCAGTAGAGGGAAAAAAAGGATGATTTAATATAATGATTAGCTACCCATTTGGATGCGTTAAAGTGAGAGCCCTATGCACAAAAAGAAATTCTAGATGGATTAAGAACTAAACAAAAGTAAAATCCTATACATATTGAAATAAATTATGGGTGAATGTTTTTATAATCAGTGTGGAAGAAGCTACTCTGAGCATGTCATAAAACCCAAAAAGTCATGAAAATACTGATAAATGTATTGCATAAAAAATATAAAGCTTTCATACGGTAAAATATTGTAAAGAAAGAAGATTAATGACACATTAGACCAGGGGTCCTCAAACTGCGGCCCGCGGGCCCCGTGCAAATACAAATATTGTATTTGTTCCCGTTTTGTTTTTTCACTTCAAAATAAGAGCTGTGCAGTGTGCACAGGAATTTGTTCATAGTTTTTTTTAAAACTATAGTCCGGCCCTCCAACGGTCTGAGGGACAGTGAACTGGCCCCCTGTTTAAAAAGTTTGAGGACCCCTGAATTAGATAATGCATTTTCTAACATATATGACATCTTCTCCAAGGTTCTGATTGGTCACAATCTCTAGAAAACTTATAAAAGGAGGGTTAATGGGATAAGCCACAAGCCCCACTGCTGCACTTAGTCCTCAGAAATACCCGCTGTTCCTTTGAGTGCCCAGTGTAGGTATTACTCTCTGCCCCTATTGTGTAGCACAGCCCTGACTTCTCATGAATACCAGGGTCACTTACTCCTGCTGGTATGGTAACTCCTATCTGTGAGGTAAGGAAGGAGAGAATGCTAACTGAGTAAGCGTCTCTTTCTTGATCATGCCTGGTGCCTCCCTTTTCTTAGATCTTCTCTCCTAACCTCTTGAGAGAATCAATTTCTACTCATGTTGCTGTGTGGAACTGAATAGAAAATTGTTAACTGTAGGATTAAACTACTTTTCAAACTGTCTAATTCAACAGTTCCTCAAGCTATTTAGCATGTCACCTGTGCTTCCATTTCCAGAGTTAACCAAAGCCACCAATTCCTGGCTGTTTTGGATTCTTAGTGTAAATCCAGTTGCTTCTTGGCTATGTTCTGTTCTGGTCTTTCCTTAATCCTTCCTTGTACTAAGAGACTCTATTTAATCTGAAGATTCACATTTTTTATTATTATTATTTTATCTCAAGTAAAAATTTTTATATTGTTTTATTTGACCACATCCATTCTGATCTTTCCTTCAGGACTTTCAATTTCTTATCACGGTAAGAACACTTAACATGAGATCTATCCTCTTAATAACTTTTGAAGGGCACAATACCTTATTACCTATAGAAACTATGCTGTATGGCAGATCTCTAGTACTTATTCATGTAGCATAACGGAAACTATACTTGTTGGACAGAAATTCCCCATTGCGCTCTCAGTCTCCCTGTATATAAGCTCTTTTGGATCAAGACTTCATTTTTAATTTAAAAAATTTTATTTTGGCTATATCACTTTTTACTGTGAGTTCAATTTAATATGATTTCCTAACTCAGTAATTTATTTATTTTTTAAAATATGTTTTTATTGATTTCAGAGACGAAGGGAGGAGAGAGAAATAGAAACATCAATGATGAGAGAATCATTGATCAGCTGCCTCCTGCACTCCCCACATTGGGGATCGAGCCTGCCACCTGGGCATGTGCCCTGACCAGAAATTGAACCAACCATGACCTCCTGGTTCATAGTTTGATGCTCAACCACTGAGCCACACTGACCGGGCAGTGCCTCTCTTTTTAAAAATATCATCATTTACATTTTTATTTCAAGGGTAAAACACAACTCTCAAAGGCCATTTGTTTATGTGTCAATGTCTTATTTAACTGAGATGTATATATAGTCAATGGGAAAAGAATGTCAAAAGCAGATTATTAAATTATACTATTTCAGATTTCGTCAAAGATAGCATGAGTAGCGATGGCCTTTTATAATGCACTTTGCGGCACAGAGGTCCCTGAAGATCCTCTCACAAAACTGTTAACTGTGAATCGATGAAATACTCTGTAGCATTTCCCTTTGGAACCCGTAAAAAAATTAATAAATTAGACATGAGTGTTTAACCTTTTACAGAAATAAAGCCATATCACCTTTGGGGTTAACTTCTCTACCAGGCTATAAAGCAAAACGAGTCATTGATTCCTGTAAGTTAACCTTTAACCTTAAAAGAAACTTATAGGACCATAAATCATTTGCACTTTGATCAGCTGTGGACTGAGATTGTGCAGGGTGGGGCAAAGGGAGGTTTACAGTTGTGAGTACACAAAACACAGAGTTTATTCTTGTATTAGCGATCCTAACCTATTATATTTTTTGTTCATTAGAATTAAGACCAAATGGCTTCATTTCTACACTTTTCTGATATTTGTAAAGCCCTGTGCCCTTAAAAATCTTCTTAAGTCTTTGGCACTCTTTTCAGAAAACACACATATGCATTCATACATAAATGTACCTAATCCAGGGATTTGGGGGCTCTTGAATCCCATCTATGAGCCTCAGTTTAAGAACACTAGTTTTAGCCCTAGCTTATTTAGCTCAGTGGATAGAGCATTGGCCTGCCGACTGAAGGGTCCCGGGTTTGATTCTGGTCAAGGGCTCATGCTCAAGTTGCAGATTCAATCCCCGGTGGGGCTGTAAGAGGCAGCCGATCGATCATTCTCTCTCATCATTGATGTTTCTATCTCTCTCTCCCTCTCCCTTCTTCTGTGAAATAAATATAATTAAAAAGAACATTATATATAATTTTTTATTGATTGAGCCTGAAACCTGGGCATGTGCCCTTGACTAGAATCGAACCGTGACCTCCTGGTTCATAGGTCGACGCTCAACCACTGAGCCATGCTGGCTGGGCTAGAACACTAGTTTCTGAGGTAAGAATATACCACTAACAGTGCCCCAAGATGGCTAAATAAGACATCTATTTTTAAGGAGGCAAAACCAGACTTTAACGGAGTCGTTCTTATATTATCTCCATTTTGCAGGATGTCAAAATGACTTGCCTTTTAACTTCCAGACTGTGATGATCTGATTCCCAAATATGTGTTGCTCCATGTTTGACCAGGATAATAAAAAAGTGAGAGTTTTATTTTCAATGTTCCAAGCCTCCGCCAAGTTTAGATACATTGTTTTTCTACAGAGGAGGAAGTGGTGGCTGTGGGAGAGGCCCCATTTGTCAGCGGAGAATGCTTTCCAGATGGGTTTCCTCAGATATATCTTTTTGCCTGACTACATGGAAGGAAAGACCAGTCTTCTAGCAGCTGCAGAAATGCTTAAGAATTAAATAGTATGCAACACTCCCCTAAAGTGCAGGCTTAATGACAAGTGCTTTGGGAAGCTTCAGGGCAGTGTCTGCTTGGACTGTGTTTCTTTTTTAAAAAAAATATATGTTTAGCCCTAGCCGGTTTGGCTCAGTAGTTAGAGCGTCGGCCTGTGGACTGAAGGGTCCTGGGTTCGATTCCGGCCAAGGGCACATGCCCGGGTTGTGGGCTTGATCCTCAGTATGGGGCGTGCAGGAGGCAGCTGATCCATGATTTTCTCTCATCATTGATGTTTCTATCACTCTCTCTCTCCCTCTGCCTTCCTCTCTGAAATCAATAAATATATTAAACATTGTTTTTATTTCAGAGAGGAAGAGTGAGGGAGATAGAAACATTAATGATGAGAGAGAATCATCGATCAGCTGCCTCCTGTACGCCCCCCTACTGGAGATTGAGCCTGCAACCCAGGCATGTGCCTGACCAGGAATCGAACTGTCATCTCCTGGTTCATAGGTCAACACTCAACCACTGAGCCACACTGGCCGGGCTGCATCCTTTCAATACACAGGAAAATGATAGTGCCAAGGGCAGTGCAGGGCACGAAGTAACCCAGAGGCCAGGCTCACAGGTAGAAGGCAAGTCTGAGAGGCATGTTGGACTGGAGTTAGGGAACGCTCTGGGCCCAGGAAAGAGGGGCAAAGAGATCGGCAAGGGCTTTGCTTTAACCGGGATAGTCCAGGCCAAACTGGGATGGTTGGTTATGCTAGTGGTGCCATGTTAATAGCGGTGGGAGGGGCACTTAAGACAACCCTATGATTGGATACTATACAAACCATTGTATTTTACTACATTTTATGACGGGAATTCTATGTTATAGTGGTTTCATTGGATCAGGAGAATTTATGACGGTCTCAGAACTAGTCCCTTGAAAATGCCAAAGTTCTCATACTTTATTTCTGTTTTTCAAACATATTTTTATTGATTTCAGAGAGGAAGGGAGAAAGAGAGACAGAACACTAATGATGAGAGAGAATCATGGATCGGCTGCCTCCTCCACGCCCCACACTGGGGACCGAGCCCGCAACCCGGGCCTGTGCCCTGACTAGGAATCGAACTGTGACCTCCGGGTTCATAGGTCGACGCTCAACCATTGAGCCACGCCAGCAGGGCTCATACTGTATTTCTTGTCCTGCTCAGGACAGCTGCTGTGTCTCGCAGCCCAGAATCTCCAGCCTCAGGGCAATGTGGTTCACCCAGCTCCGGGGGTGAATTCTCAGGTAGCGTGTCAGGAGCGGTGGGTCTAGCGAATTCACCACAGGTGTGAGGGAGTCTTGATTTCCCTGAAAAACCTGAAAGAGGAATGACAGCATTTATTTGTTGTCCGGCAGGAAAAAAATTATGTTTCCCAACACGAGAAGTGAGTGTGACATCTAGAATTAAGGGCACTCAGCTTGCTGCTGTGGAGGCCTTCGTCTTTAGCTCCTGGACAGTGCCAACTCCTTTTATCATGAGAGCCTTTGTATAGGTGGTTTCCAGTGCTGAGAATGCTCTTACCCCTCCTGTTATCCCATTTTTATCCTTTGGGTCTTGGTTTAAATACTATGTCTTGCCCGGCCGGTGTGGTTCAGTGGTCGAGTGTTGACCTATGAACCAGAAGATGACAGTTTGATTCCCAGTCAAGGGCACATGCCTGGTTTGCAGGCTCGATCCCCAGTGGGGGACGTGCAGGAGGCAGCCGATCAATGATTCTCTCTCATCATTGTTGTTTCTCTCTCTCTCACCCTCACCCTTCCTCTTTGAAATCAATAAAAATATATTTACCAAATAAAACTAAGGTCATTCTTTTACATAACCACAGGATAACATTATTATACCCAACAAATGTATTATTGATATCACAATGTTATCTTCATATAGTTTTCTAATCCAGAATTTAGTAAAAGATCTCACATAGCATTTGTTTATCATATCTCTTTAATATAGAAGAGACTCCTACTCTCTGGTCTTTTTTTGACCTTCATGACATTGACTTTATTTATTTATTGACTTATTTGGATTTGGAAAATTTACTTTGGAAATTTGGGGCATTGGCACTTAAAAAAATATATATTTTTATTGATTTCAGAGAGAAAAAGAGAGGGAGAGAGAGATAGAAACATCAATGATGAGAGAGAATCATTGATCGGCTGCCTCCTGCATGCCCCACACTGGGGATCAAGGTCGCAACCCAGGCATGTGCCCTTGACCAGAATCAAACCTGGGACCCTTCAGTCCTCAGGCTGACACTCTATCCACTGAGCCAAACCAGCTAGGGCGGGGCATTGGTATTTTTAAAAACGTCCAGCACCATTGTGCTATAGAATGTCCTACATTCTAAATTTGTGAGACTGTTTTCTCGTTATTAGGTTTTGGTTAAACATTTTCAGTGCGAATACTAAGTAGGTGATGTGTACTTCCCATCACACCGCATCAGGGGACACATAATACCAGCTGGTCCCATTATTGACACAAGTTTGACCACTTGGTTAAAGTGGTGCCCACCAGCTCTCTGTGATAGAGGTAGCTATCTCCCTTTCCTGGCCAACAATGTGTGAAACGATGTAAATATTCAGTTCCCCATCAGGCTTTCAACCAGTGGTTTTGGCATCCCTTAAAGTTCCCTGCAAGCATTCAATAGCACGCTGATAGTTGCAAATTGATTTCCTAATTTTGTCATTTCTTCCACATTTTTATCGTATGGCAGAAGGCAGAGACACAAGATGAGTCAAACGTGCAATCACATGGAAGGCTTCTGTTTGGAAGTGGTGTATGTCATGTCTACCTACTACATTTCCATTTCATTCGTCAAAAGGAGTACTACTGCCAAGCCCAAAGTCAATGGAGTTTTCAAGGAAGGAGGGAATGGAAAAGCAAGGACAAACAATAATACCCTTTACCTCATCTGCCATTGTCTGTTCATTTAGAAATTCCTTATTTTTTCTCGTACAATAAGAGGTGGTTTTAGAAAAGGTTTTATAAAAGGTGGTTATAAAGGTGGTTTTATAAAAGGTTTGGGCGACCTATTACGTTTCTTAGTCCAGGAGTACCCCCTACTGTTGATAAAGTGAAGTGCACTCTATTTCTTACTAGATGGGCCAGTAAGGGGTTTGTTTCTTGTGATTTTGTGATTTGTTTTTGCTTTTACAGGACACTTAATTTTCACCATTTGAATTCTTTTTGTTCATCACAAAGCCTGAAAGATATGTAACCCCCTACACCAGAAACAAATGCCTTTTCAAATCTGCGGCCTCTAGCCACACATACTTTCAATCTCTTTTTATTTATTTATTTATTTTTAAAATATATTTTATTGAGTTTTTACAGAGAGGAAAGGAGAGAGATAGAGAGCTAGAAACATCGATGAGAGAGAAACATCGATCAGCTGCCCCCCGCACACTCCCCACTGGGGATGTGCCCGCAACCCAGGTACATGCCCTTGACCGGAATCGAACCTGGGACCCTTCATTCCGCAGGCCGACGCTCTATCCACTGAGCCAAACCGGTTTCGGCTCAATCTCTTTTTAAAGTGATTTTATGGACTTAAATGGGAACTAGACCATTGGCTCTCCTGGGTGTCCAGCTTTCGGATTCACCCTGTAGATCTGGGGACTTGTCAGCCTCCATAATCCTGTGAGCCAATTCCTTATAATGAATCTCTTTATACATACACTCCCATGTACATAGGCACACACATGCACATCCTATTGGTTCTGTTTCTCTGGAGAACCCTGACTACTACTTGTGTACGTGGAATCATACAATATTTGCCCTTTTATGTCTGGCCTATTTAACTCGGCATAATGTTTTCAAAGTTCATCCAGAATATCCTCCAGAGTGTATATTATCTATACCCTAAGTCTTTCATTCAGCCTTAAGAGGCCAGGGGATTCTTGGAGGAGATGATGTTTATCTGAGACTTTTAAAGGATGAGCAAGGTGACAGGGACAGTGGGAAATCCCTAGAAAAAAAAATGTTCCAGGTAGAAGAAATGGTATGTGTAAAAGCCTGTTGTCAGAAGGAACATGCAATTTTTAGGCACCTGGGAGTTTATTAGTCTGGGTGGAGCTTAGAGAGCAAAGGAGCAGGTGGCAAGAGTCTGTACTAGAGAGATTAGTAAGGGCCACATCATTCTTGGTGAAAAAGAAGATAAAAGACACCATACAGATGAATTATACATCCCCTCATAACTCATGAGATAGCAAGACTTTACTGGTACACTACGTCCTCTAATTAGCATAATTTATTGACGTATCTAGCAAATCAACATCAAGAAGGAAGACTGTCTGGGTCACTAAAGTTCAAGGTCAATGAGGCTTGGGAATCTAAGTTGCTGATGAGGGATACAGACACCATGAAGCCTTTGGGAAATACCTGTCATTCTTCTTTACCCCTCTGCTTCTTGTCACAATCCTGGATGACATGAAAATTCATGAGGAAAATCAACTTTGGGCTCTACTCTGCCCTTTTCTGGGGATTATACATCCTTGCCTAGAGTCACTGTGTCCTTCCCAAATGCTTTTCATGGTGTCCTATTACTACAGATACTCGGTGAAGTTTATCCTGTAAGTTTGTTCCTATATCAACCTTGCTGTGCTCTTAAATGTCAAGCTCTAGGTCAGGGTTGTGCCTTTCCTATGAGAGCAGCATACCTTTACTTTGCCATTCTGAAGACACGGAGTCCAGTTATGGCCATCTTGGCTGCTGGAGATGAGGAACTCCTTCACATACATGTTGGTAAGGAGAGATTTCGCACCCTGGGTGGTTATTCCTGTGACTTTCCTTGTCTTCCGGAAGTCCACTTGCAGCCACTCTTGTGGACTATTCACCTGAGGAATAAACTAGTTAGTTAGACTAGTTTCCCCTTGGTCAGGATTTGCTCCCAGAAATCCCGAATTCTTTCTTATTAAGCACATCACAGCACTTACACTCTGCGTTTTAATTGTCTCTTTGTCAGTCCCCCTTCTTAGACTCTGAGTAACTTGAGGGCTATCATTCTTCATGATTCATTTCAGTATCCCCAGGGTCAGCTATTGAATAGATACTTAGTAAATGTTTGATGGATGAATATATGAGCCATATAGAGATTGGCTATTTATTAAGTTTAGCCATGTGTTATATAACCTATTTTGTTTAAAGTAAGCCCCTAGTCTGGTTGGTGTGGCTCCGCGGTTGAGCACCAACCTATGAACCAGGAGGTCACGGTTCAATTCCCAGTCAGGGCAAATGCTTGGGTTGCGTGCTTGATCCTCAGTGTGGGGCGTGCAGGAGGCAGCCAATCAAGGGTTCTCTCTCATCATTGATGTGTCTCTCTCTTCCCCTCTGAAATCAATAAAAATATATTTAAAAATAAAATAAATTAAGCCCCTGAAGGAGCAGACACCATTAGCTCCATTCATCCCCAAAAGCTAGTCAATGGTTGAAAACTCACAGACTGAGTGGTTCTGGAAAAGAATTGTGCCCAATGAACTGTTCCATGACTGTGACCCTTTCCTTTGAGACGCTGAGAAATCTGCATAAAGAGCTAATTATTGATACTTCTCTCCGTGAAACTGGACTTCAGCTAGAATTCTATGACAGATATTAGCCTAGAACTGCATCTACAGATTCCGTTTCCAATTAGGGATCATTTCCCCCGATGAATGCTGTGTGTTTGACACCGCTAAATATCTGTGGGTTTTTCTGCCCACAGTCAACCTTCCTTGACACTCTTGGGGAACAACCAGGTGACATAAATACCTCTGTGGAAACAGTCAAGGGCTGTCTTCATTCTTTCCCAACCACTACTTCCCACGCAGCCGCAGTTGAATAGAACATTTGTTGCCTCTTACCCGGGGTCTCCAGGCATTAGTCCTCCCCTGGAGGTGAAGCCGGGCTTGTGAAGGAGACCAGGTGGCAAACACATTGTTTAAGTAGGAGGAGGCAGTAATCTGTGCATCTGCTATTGTTTTATTTTCCATTCCTAGTGGAATGCTGCAGCCTGAGGGAAACGAAAGGAGAATGTAATCGCAAGGACAAGATGCAGCCCTGGTCCCACTAGCCTGCCTCCGCTGGCACTTGAGGACTACTGTCATCATGACGTCATTTCCCAGGAATTAACTTTTGCATTGATTCTGTTATTGGTAACATGCCCCCCTTTTTTCTGGTCAGATCTCAGCTTTGACTTTGACTTATTTGCCTTGTTAATAGTACAGTAGGCTGCCCATGAGGAATCCCATGGTTAGAATGACCAAATCTTGCCCGGCTGGCATGGCTCAGTGGTTGGGCACTGACTTATGAACCAGGAGGTCACTGTTCGATTCCAGGTCAGGGTTGTGGGCTTGATCCCCAGTGTGGGGAGTGCAGGAGGCAGCCGATCAACGATTCTCTCTCATCATTGATGCTTTTCTCTCCCTCTCCCTCTCTGAAATCAATACAAATACATATTTTTAAAAAAGAATGACCAAGTCCTGGGTTTGCCCAGGACTCTGCTGGTTTTAGCATTAATAGTTCTATGTGCTGAGAAAACCCGCAGCCTCTGGAAAACTAGGACTATTAATTATTCTATTCATGGTTGGGAGATGGAAGGATATGGGATGACGTGGCACTTACTGTTTAAATCACAGCCCAGCAACTCCATGCGGAGAGTGCTGCGGATGCTGTAGTGTGTTGGGTGCAAACGGATGTACCGAGCAATAATTGGAGGGTTAAAAATATTGTGTTTTATTCCAGACGAATCCACATTGCCAAAGAAGACCTGTAGAGAGGGATTAGCACAGATACATGGAAAGTGAAGACAAAAAGCAATTCCTCCCAATCATATTTTCCTTTGTGCATTTCTCAAAAGCATCCAACATTCAAAACCATTTTGGCTAGACAGATGTCAGGATAGAGTTCAAGAAGGAGAAAAATGTCAGGAAGAGGAATGGAACAAGGGAAATTGGGTCTGGGCAGGTAAAGTAGTCTATTTTGGGCCCCATAAAAAGTTCATCAATGTTGAGGAAGCCAGCTAGGGCTTTGCTAATCCAGGGTGGGCCACAGACCGGTAGCATCAGCAGCACTTGGAAGCAATTAGAAATGTAATATCTTGGGCCTTATTCTAAATCTACTGAATCAGAACATAAAATTGGAGAAGCACTAACTTAGGGCAGAGTCAAGAGGACTGGGAATCGGCAGCTTACACACTGGTCCCAATGGTTTTCCAAGAATGTGGGCTCTGCAGTCAAATGCTCTAACCGATGTCACCCCAATAAATTTAACCCCTTCCCCGGCAGAAACGTGTATACTCGTTTTCACAAAATGTTCTTTTTCAGTCGTCGACGAGTATACTAAGAAAATATGGTAAAAAAAATATGGTTTATAGGAAGACGAGTTACAAACTGTTTTCATAACCAGCATCAAAAATACTATATAGAACCAAAATAAAAAAATTAGTCTGAAAAAGAAACGTTTTTAACAAAAAAATTATTGGGGAAGGGGTTAAAAAATACTCTGGGCTCTGTGTGCATGTGTGAACTGCTGGGCATTAATGAATGATTCCTTATGTGTGAATTTATGAGAAAAATGTTGATATCCAACATGTGAAATTTAGGACCTTGACATGTCTACATTCTAGAGAAAAGCACATGACATATTTAAGGGAAAAGGAACACAGTTTGAGAAGTATGGTACTAATGCCAATTCCAAAGGCCTAGAATTAAAACATGGTATACAGTGCAAAGAAAGTTGAAAATCATCTCTCATAAAATACCTGGCATTCTGTATCTACTTGAATACCCTGAAATAAGAATCAATGTGTTTGTTATACAAGATGGGGCAAAAATAGGTTAACAGTTGTTCATATGGGAAATAATACAATACTTAATAAATAATAATAATACAAGAATGAACTTTGTTTCATGTACTCAACTATAAACCTACTTTTGCCCCACCCTGAATCACACATCAGAGTTATAGTATTATGAAGAATTTTTAAAAATTGGATCTTCTCTCTTTTTTGATGAGCTTGATTAAAGGTTTATCAATCTTGCCCTAGCTGGTTTGGCTTAGTGGTAGATCATAGGCCTGTGGACTGAAGGGTCCTGGGTTCGATTCCGGTCAAGGGCACATACCTACTCCCCGGCCTGGGTCTTGGTAGTGGCTCATGCAGGAGGCAATCAATCGATGTATTTCTCTGACATCAATGTTTCTCTCTGTCTTTCCCTGTCTCTTCCACTCTCTCTAAGAATCAATGGAAAAATATCCTCAGGCGAGGATTAAGAAAAAAAAAGGTTTGTCAATCTTATCTTTTCAAAGAACCAACTTTTGGTTTCATTGATTTTTTTAGACTCTATTTTGTTTATTTCTGCTCTGATACTTATTTTTTCTTTTCTTCTACTCACTTTGGGCTTTGATTGTTCTTTTTCTAGTTTCTTTTAGTTTCTTTAAGTGTTAAGTTAGAATGTTTATTTGAAAATTTTCTTGCTTTTTCAGGTAGGCCTGTAATGCTATGAATTTTCTTCTTAGGAATGTTTTCACTGCGTCCCATAAATATTAGGTTGTTGTGTTCCTGTTTTCATTTGTTTCAAGGTATCTTTTGATTTCTTCCTTTATCTCATTGTTAACCCATTCATTGTTTGGTAACATGCTATTAAGCCTCCAGGTGCTTGTGTTTTTCATATTTTTCTTGTGATTGATTTCTAGTTTCATACCGTTATGGTCAGAGAAGATGTTGCTATGATTTCAATCTTCTTAAACTTATTGAGACTTGTTTTGTGTCCTAAAATGTGGTCTATCCTGGAAAGTGTTCCGTGTGCACTTTGAAAAGAATGTATATTCTGCTGCTTTGTGGTGAAATGCTTTGAAGATATCAAGTAAATCCATCTGATCTAATGCGTCACTTAAGGCAGTTGTTTCCTTGTTGACTTTCTGTCTGGAAGCTCTATCCATTGATGTGAATGGGATGTTGAAGTCCCATACTATGATTGTATTATTGCCAGCATCTCCATTTATGTCCATCAAGATTTGCTTTATGTATTTAGGTGCTCCTATGTTGGATGAATAAATGTTTACAAGAGTTATATCCTCTTGTTGAATTGATCCCTTTATTATTATGTAGTTTCCTTCTTTGTCTTATTATAACTGTTTGGGCATGTTTCTTTGTCTACCCATTTTTGGCTGCCTCTGTATTTGTTTCTGTGTTAGTTAGATATGCTGTGTTTCCCAGTCTTGCTATAAGGGCCTTATGTGGTTGGTGTCCTATGAGGCTCAATAGCACAGTCTTCCTGATCACCCAAGCAAGGTGCTACAGGAATGTCCCTTCTATGGGTTATGTAAGCCTTCCTATTGTAATTGAGTCTTGATTGCTGTTGGCCTATCTGTGCATGGGGTCAACCCATAGGCTGGCTGACTGTGGAGACTGAACATGACTATAGTGCATGAGCTGCTGTGCGGGTGCTGGTTCGCCTCAGCAGGGCCTGGTGCCTGTTGACATCTCCCTTTGGATGTGCCACTTGTGCAGCTAATTCAATCCTGCTCTGATGTTGTTTGAAGCAGATGTATTTGTTCTGGGGGCTCTTGGGAGGACTCTGGTGCAGGTCAATGCCAGATGCTGCCTGTGACTGGCCTTGGGCAACCTGTTTGGAAGTACAGTTTGTGGCTGTCTCTAATGGGCCTTGGTGTGCATAGGAAGGACCAAGCTGTAAACCGTGGCTGGCTTCCACCAGGGGGCAGGTCAGTAAAAGGTCCAAGGCATCTGAGATCTGCCTCTGCCTTCCTCTACCTCCCGCAGCCTGTTTGGCTCAGTCACTGAAAGTGTCTCTGGTGGTACTAGAGTTTCATGGGGAAGGGACTCAGTGAGTCACCAGGTAGGGGAAGGTAGTGTTCACCAGACCGATACAGGTTCAATCTTGGTGTCAGTGTTGGGTCTGTGGCCACTCAGCAAATGTCCCAGGGTATACCAAGTCTAGTTGCCATCCTCCAGGTGCCCACTGACCTTTGTGGAAGGGCAGGGTCTCACAAAATTGTCAGGGTGAGGCCAGCAGAGTTTATAAGGCCCAAACGGGCCAAGATTTGGCCCTGTGAAGGGAGGGCTCAATACGAATCAGATGTGTGAGGGGAAAATGGCCCCTGTCCTTGAGCCACACAACTCATTGTGTTCCAGATTCTGCCAGGAGTTCAAGCTCAGCCAGGCAGGGCTGCTGAGAGTTGGGAGGGTGGGGCCAGTGGATCTCCCATGATGGGGAGCATCAGTCAGGCTTGGGGGAAGGCTCTGTCTCCAGAGCCACGAAACTCAATCAGTGACACTGTCTGAGCCTCCCCGGATCTCTACATCCCTTCCCAGGTAGTTGATTCCTCAGCAGAGAGTGAGCTCTGCAGGGTGAGGTGACAGTGAGTCCAGAGGGTAGGGCTAGTGCATTCTCCCAGGCTGATGCTGTAAGGGAGTACTCCATTCAAGAAAGATGACTTCTATGGTATGGGAGAGGGACTCAGCACAGGGATCCTGGTGGCTATCCCTTCAGCTCTCTCCCAAGAGCCACAAACCCCTGCCTCTCCCCACGTGACTCTAGTCTGCTCTGCCCTCCCATCACCAGAGCCCAGGGTGTGTGGTTGTGGATGAGATTTTTGTGTGCTGGCCTTTTAAGAGGGTGCCTGGGTTTCTAGCAGGTTCCTGCTAATTCCTGGCAGTCAGAATTCCCACTGATTTTCACAGCCAGAAGCCATGTGGGATATTTTCCTGGCTCTGGTGCTGTGGGCTGAGAAGCCCAGTGTGGGGTTGACACCTCTCACTCCTCAGGGAGAAAATTTGCTGCTGAGATAGCCCTCCAGATTCTCAGGCCTGCCCCATGAGAACAGGGCCAGCCCTTTTCGAGTATCTGTGCTTCCTACCAGTCTTGATGTGGCTTCTTCTATAAATCCTTGGTTATAAGACTTCTGTTCAGCTAGTCTTTGGTTGGTTACTCGGGTTAACTGTTCTATATCTTAGTTGTAATTCCAGTTTGGTTTTTGGAGGAGGTGAGTATACACCTACTCTGACACCATCTTGGATCTCTCCTCTAGAAAATATTTAAAGAAAGACTAATGCCAATATTTTCCAAACTCTTCCAAAAGACAGAAAAGGAGAGAAAACTTCCCAACTTATCCTACAAGGTCAGCATTACCTTGACACCCAATCCTGATATATATACCACAAGAAAAAAATTACAGACCAATATTCTTTACCAATATGGATGCAAAATCCTCATAAGAATTATAGCAAAATGAATCCAAGAGTATAGTATAAACATTCCATTTCATGTCCAGGTAGAGA
>NW_006297836.1:285900-286535 GCF_000327345.1 Myotis davidii
TCCAGGTTCGATTCCGGTCAAGGGCATGTACCTTGGTTGCGGGCACATCCCCAGTGGGGAGTGCAATGATTCTCTCTAATCGATGTTTCTAACTCTCTATCCCTCTCCCCTCTTCCTCTCTAAAATTCAATAAAATATATTAAAAAAAGAAAAGTGATTAGTCAACACCACATTAGTGAACTAAAAATAAAAACCCATATGACCATCTCAGTTGATGCATAAAAAAAAAATCAACAAAATCCAACAACATAAATTTCCACAACATAATAAAGGGCATTTAGAAAATACCTAAAGCTAATGTCATATTCAGTGGTGGAAGATAAAAACTTTTCCCCTAACATCAGAACAAGACAACAATGTTTGCCTTCACTGCTTCTATTCAAGGTTGTAAAGGAAGTTCTATCCAGAATAATAAGGAAAGAAAAAGAAATAAAAGACATCCAAATTGGAATGGAAGAAGTAAAACTATCTCTATTTTCAGATGACATTATCTCATCCTATCTAATAAAAGAGTAATATGCAAATCAACCATCACTCTATCACAAAAGATGGCAGCGCCCATAACCACAAGATGGCGGCGCCCACTCCCCTCAGCCCCACAGCAGTCCCCCTTTCCTTTAAGCCCTCACCGAGGG
>NW_006297836.1:286632-287324 GCF_000327345.1 Myotis davidii
CCAGGGCAGAGGCGGCAGGCCTGGGCAGGGGCAGAGCAGGTGATCAGAGGGGGCAGGGATGGAGCCAGCTCCTAGGGGAGCAGGGAGCAGGCCTAAGCCGACAGTAAGACATCCCCTGAGGGCTCCCAGTATGTGAAAGAGGGCAGGCTGGGCTGAGGGACTCCCCCCCCCCCAGTGCATGAATTTCGAGCACCAGGCCCCTAGTATATTAGAAATCCCTAATGAATCCACAAAAGATTAAAGTTAATAAATGGATTCAATAAAGTTTCAGGATACAAGACCCTCCCCCCCACACACAAAAGTTGTATTTCTATAGAATAGCAATGAAAACTCCAAAATGAAATTAACAAGTCTATTTAAAATAGCATCAAAAGAAATAAAATACACAGGAATAAATTTAGACAAGGAGGTGCATGACTTGTGCACTGAAAACTATAAAGAATTGCTGAAAGAAATTAAAGATGACCTAAGAAATGGAAAGATATCAGCACTCATGAATTGGAAGTCTTAACATTGCTAAGATGGCAATTCTAACCAAAGTTATTGACAGAGTGATAGATACAGATGTAACAAGACAATAAAACACAGAACCTGGCTGGAGAACCCAGCGAGAGAACATGGACAGAGAACCTGAACAGAACCTAGCTAGAGAACCTCGCTGGAGACCCTAGACAGAACCTGGCTGGAGGACC
>NW_006297836.1:287372-288704 GCF_000327345.1 Myotis davidii
CCTGGCGGGAGAACCTGGCTATGCTGATTAACTGAACCCTGTTTCCGTGTCCTTCATTCTTCGTTGACTCCGTCCACACCTTTGGGAACCCCTGGACCTGCTGGGGCTGGACCCCAACACAATGAAGGATGCAGAGTGATGTTACTAATGTACACACCTTCAATCGTGTGTAACACTCCCTGCCACAATAAACTCGATTTCCTAGAACTTAAAAAATAAAATTAAAATAATATGGTGAAACAAACAAACAAACAAAAAGGGTGTTGGATTTTGTCAAATGTTTTTTCTGTATTGGTTTATATAATTATGTGATTTTTGTCTCTCAATTTGTTTATGTGATGTATCACATTTGTTGATTTGTGGATATTGTACCATCTTTGCATTCCTGGAATAAATCCCACTTGGTCATGGTGCATGATAAAAAAAAAAAGTTATTGACAGAGTAAATGCAATTGCTATCCCAATCCCAATGATTTGTTACAAAAATGTAAAAGTCAATCCTAAATTCAAATGGAATTTCAAGAGACTTTGAATAGCCAAAATAATCTTGAAAAAGGAAAAAAAGTTTGAGGACGCACACTTCCCTATTTCAAAACAGCATAAAGCTACAATTATCCCAATGATGTGGTGCTAGCATAAGGACAGATAATTAGATCAATGGAATAAAATTAAGAATCCATAAATAAACCCATAATGCTACTCATGCACATACACCCCTAAGAACTGAAAACAGGTATTCAAATGGAACCCTGTTCTAGAATTTCCATTGCAACACTACTCACAATAGCCAAAAGGTGGAAATTACCCAAACATCCATCAACTGAGGAACTAATTAATGCACAACATGTAGCTCACCCATACAATGGAATATTACTCAGCCACAAAAAGGGAATGAAGTGCTGATTCTTGCTACCATGTGGTTGAATTATAACGAGAACATTAAGCTTAGTGAAAATAGCCAGACACAAAAGGCCAACCATTTTTTGTATGATTCCTTCTCTAGGGAGTTTCTAGGATAGGTAAACCTCTGGACAGGAAGCAGGTTCATGGTGGCCTGGGGTCTAGGGGAGGAGGAGAGGGCATGTGGGGGTGGGGAGAGGAGGAGGGCAGTGGGAGTCACTGCCACACAGGGTACAGGGGTTTCTTTTGGGGGAGGTTCCAACGTTTTAGAAGCAGATAGGTGTGCTGGCTGTCCAACATCACCAGTTATACCTGGTGCCACTGGATCCCACATGTTTTTTCTCTACAACATTCCTGTCCAGTGGACAGTGAGAGTTCCCTCAAAGAGAGGGTCCCATGAGCAAGGGTGAGCAGGGCGCTGCCAGCACCCCT
>NW_006297836.1:289542-290089 GCF_000327345.1 Myotis davidii
GACAGGGGAGGGGGTGGTCGAGGGTGGGAGAGGCCGGCTGGGTGGGGGTAGGCTGGGGTCTGGAAAACTCCCCCATCGCCTCTGAGCAAGTCAGAGCCTGGCAACGTCCCCAGAAGGCTGGTGTTCACTGGGGTGGAGTGCAAGACCATGACTCAGGCATCGTGATAGGGTGAAGGTGCAATGCCAACCCGCCTGCAGAATGGAGATGTGGGCGGAGTGGTTGGCATCGACTCCCATGGGGCAGTGGCTTTGACAGGAAGATTGAGGTCTGATGCGGGGGCGGAGGGAAAGACAAGGAGAAAGATGCAAAATCGGAATGAGGGTCATGCGGGATCACGAGTTTAGTCTCGGTCCTGTTCCTTTAGAGATGCTGGAGACACCCTTAGCAACCTGGGTAAACAAGCTGTCACCTAGCAACAGAGGGCTTGTGGCCAGTCCCCGCCCCAGGACTCGTGATTTGTTTATGCTCTTTGCACCGGGCCAGGCCCCGCCCCAGGACACCGATATTTTGCATATCACCACGGCAACCAGGGGGCGCGGGGCTTAG
>NW_006297836.1:290947-295540 GCF_000327345.1 Myotis davidii
ATTCTGTTCTGCCCCCCGCCAAGCTGCTCCCGGAGCACGCCCACACCCTGGAGAAGTACTCCTGGGAGGCTTTTGACAGCCAGGGCCAGGAGAGCAGCGGCCAGCTCCCCGAAGACCTCTTCCTGCTGCTCCAGTCCCTCGTCATGGCCGCCCACGAGAAGGACACGGAAGCCGTCAAGGCGCTGCAGGTGGAGATGTGGCCGCTGCTGAGCGCCGAGCAGAACCACCTGCTGCACCTCGTGCTGCAAGAAACCATCTCCCCCTCGGGACAGGGGATCGGATGACGCGCATTAGCCTGGTGACTGCCTGCTGCCAGACCTCAGGCGCCCGCCTCTGCATTTGGAGGGAAATAAAAGATATTGATCACCGCCGCCGTTCTATCCTTGTTAGCTTATTCCTCTTGCCACCATAGGAATCTAGTTGACTGAAAGTTACCTGTACCCCAAAGACTTCTTTCCATAATAGTGGGAGGAAAAAACATTATGATGGGATCTGAGTAGAGCACATGACTCGCTTCTCAAAAACTGCAACATAAAAATGAGACTCCTTAAAAAAAAAAAACCTCACCGGAAGAGAGCCGCTGCTTTTGATTTTTAAGGAGCGAGAGAGTGGAAGGGAGGTGAGGGGGGCGCGGAGAGACAGACATCGATGTGAGAGCTATATGTCAATTGGTTGCCTCGCGCATGCGCCCCAAACGGGGTGGGGATCAAACCTGCAGCGTACCTGCCCTGGACCAGAATCAAATCCCAAACCTTGTGTGTGCGCGCACAGGCTTACGCTCTAACCACTGAGCACACAGGCCAGGGCAAAATGAGAATCTTTTTATCCCTTTTCTCTTCCACCCAAGTTGATCCGCCCCATGCACCCACGCTCTAGTCTTTGTTTCATTGTCAGGAATTTATTGCACACACTCAATACTTAAGCTATGTGGTTTTCTTATGGTGATTAATTTATTGGCCTATTTCTCCCATATCTGCCTCATACTTATTGGTGGGAATCAGTTGCTTGGTATAATTGTTGCTATAGCCCTAAATCCATGATAAAGCCATTCCAATACCCTTAACTTGTGGTTTAGATTTAGTTCGCCTATAAAATGGGTATAACTTATCTACCTGGCAGGAGGCAGAAAGGAGAAACAGGTAGTTCTTAGTTCCAAGATTATTCATTCATTTGAAGTTGACAGTGTGTCTAGTCTAGTGTGTGGGCTATGCCAGACAGTGAATCTATAGACATCATTTGCCCTGTGGGCCTTACTGGGAGAGCTGCAATACAAACATATTCCGCGCAAGGTCATTTCAAGGGTAGACTGAAAGGGAGTGGGGCCCAACTTAAATGTGTCAGGTGTGCACTGAAATTCACATTTATGGTCCTATTCTGGGAGGTATCTGTGCTACCCATGACCATTTTTATTTGTAGCGATCTTTCTGTAACTCAAATATATAAAATCAGCATGGTTCTTTGGTGTTGTGTGATCATGTATATGCAAGCCAGTGTAATTCTTTAAAACCATCATGGCATGCTATTTATTTTAATTTTATTATTATTTTAATTTTTTATTGATTTCTGAGAGAAAGTGAGAGGGGGAGAGAAATAGAAACATCAATGATGAGAGGGAATCATTGATCGGCTGCCTCCTGCATGCCCCATACTGGGGATCAAGTCCATAACTCGGGCATGTGCCCTTGACTGGAATTGAACCTGGCACCCTTCAGTCTTCAGTCCGACGCTCTAGCCACTGAGCTAAACCAGCTAGGCAATAGCATGCCATTTTTAAAAGCACTAAATTTCCAATTCTTTTTGGTCTAAATGTTACATGCAAACCCACTTAGCTGTTTCTGTTTTAATGCAATTCATCATATTTACAGTTTTGAGAGTGATAGTAAGAACTTCAGAGTATACACCCTTTGGGTATACTCCAGAGTTCTCAACCTTTAGGCTGAAATTGTATATGGTACTAATCTTTTGGGGTGAGATTTAAGGACACAGTTTAGGGGTAGGTTTTTGTTTTGTATATTTTGAGGGGATATGTGGATAGTTGTCTCTATGAATTAAGTGCCTCAAAATGGGTGGGAATTTTATTTATTAATGAATTAAATTATTGGGGTTTTTTGTTGTTGATCCTCACCCGAGAATATTTTTCCATTGATTTTTAGACAGTGGAAGAGAGAGGGACAGACAGAGAGAAGGATCGATGTGAGAGAAACACATTGATTGGTTGCCTCCTGCACGTGCCCTGACCAGGGCCCTGGGCTGGGGAGGAGCCTGCCACCAAGGTACATGCCCTTGACCAGAATTGAACCCAGAACCCTTTGGTCTGCAGGCTGACACTCTATCTATCCACTGAACCAAACTGGCTAGGGCTGGGTGGGAATTTTAAAATATATATATTTTTATTTATTTCAGAGAGGAAGGGAGAGGGAGAGAGAGAAACATCAATGATGAGAATCACTGAGCAGCTGCCTTCTGCACGTCCCCTACTGGGGATTGAGTCCACAACCCGGATATGTGCTCTGACCACGAATGGAACCGTGACCTCCTGATTCATAGGTGGATACTCAACCACCGAGCCACACTGGCCAGGCAAAATGGGTGGGACTTTTCTGCTTCTATTTCAACCGTGTGGAAGCAATAGGCAAGGAGTGACAGCATACACCTATTTGTGACAGATTGAGTCACCATTCTTGTGCTCTCATTGGCTGCCAGGAAAGGCCCTTTGGTACCCTAAAAGCCTAGTCCAATTTATTGTAAAAGTGGTAAGGGTGCATGCTGTTTTGTGCTTTGCTTTTTTGGGTATACTCTTCTCACCCTGTTCTGCAGGCCTGGCTGGCTGTCTTGCTGTCTTATGACAGGAATGCTTATGAGTTCTATAATGTGACTAATGGTAGTATTTGGATTTGGATTTAAGAAAAATCCTCCTTAGGGGATTGTCAAGGGCGGGGGAAAAAAAGGAGACATATGTAATACTCTTTGTAATACTTTAAGCAATAAAAATAAAAACAATTGTATATAAAAAAAAGAAAAGAAAAATCCTCCTTGCCCTAACTGGTTTGGCTCATTGGATAGAGCGTCGGCCTGCGGACTGGAGGGTCCTGGGTTCGATTCCAGTCAAGGGCGTGTACCTTGGTTGCGGGAACATCCCCAGTGGGGGGTGTGCAGGAGGTGGCTGATCGATGTTTCTCTCTCATCGATGTTTCTGGCTCTCCATCCCTCTCCCTTCCTCTCTGTAAAAATCAATAAAATATATTTAAAAAAAGAAAAATCCTCCTTAGACCTCTGATCTAAACTTCTTGCATTAAGGAGGTGGGTGTGGGGTTACCAGAGAGGCAAATATTGGGTTTATAAGTATAATTTAGGAAACACTAAAGGTTGTTTTCCATTCGCCATTGGCTCATTTATGTATGTCCCTCAGAAATTTCATAGTATAGATAGCTGGGCCCAAGTCAGATTTCAGTGATTCTGACAAAGTTCTCTTGCCACATAGCAACTTAATACCCAAATTCACACTGATTGCTAACATGACCGAAAAGAAATATCTTAAAGGAGATGGTCAGTCTTTTTAACTTGAAAACCAGAGGGAAAGATTTGCATCACTGAAATGTTCATTGACAATTCAAAATTAGCATTCAAAATATTATAAACCTGAAAATGGCAGCGAATCATTGATTTTTAAAGGGTTTGGGGGGTTCCCTTTCCCCCCTTTATGGAGGGCTTCTGTGATGAGAAATATTGATTATGAAAAATATTTTGGTCTGGTCTCGGTGGCTCAGTGGTTGAGCATTGACCTATGAACCAGGAGGTCACGGTTTGATTCCTGGTGAGGGCACATGCCCAGGTTGTGGGCTCCATCCCCGATTGTGCAGGGGACAGCCGATCAATGATTCTCTCTCATCATAGGTGTCTCTCTCGCTTTCCCTCTCCCTTCCTCTCTGAAACCAATAAAAATATATTTAAAATATTTTGTATGTGAATGGTACAAAGATATGAAACACTGGAGAACCACTGCACTGGAGGAAGATTGCTAAGACTGAAATTTATAAATTAGACAAGCTCTGGAACAGAAGGTTCTGGTTAACGCCAACTGCCTAGGTGTCTGTACTGCCATTAGACTATACCCCAGTCTGCAAACCTTTTCTGTAAAGGACCAGCTAAAATACTTTAATTTTAATCTTTTCAGGCCACAAATGATCTCTGTAGTGTAGTTTTCTTTGTTTTTGCAACTTTAATATGTAAAAACCATTCTTAACTCACAGCCCATACAAAATCAGGTTGTAGTCCAAATCCATAGGTTCTAGTTTGCTCATCCTTTTGCTAGAACCTAGAACAGCCGTGGGCAAACTATGGCCCACGGGCCAGATCTGGTCCGTTTGAAATGAATAAAAATAAAAAAAAAAAAAAAGACTGTACCCTTTTATGTAATGACTAGAGGCCTGGTGCACAAAAATTTGTGCACTCAGGGGGGAGGGGGGGTCCCTCAGCCTGGCCTGTGCCCTCTCTCAGTCTGGGACCCCTCGGGAGATAACAACCTGCTGGCTTAGGCCTGCTCCCGGGTGGCAGAGGGCAGGCCCAATCCCTAGGTGCAGCCCCTGGTCAGGC
>NW_006297836.1:296979-297676 GCF_000327345.1 Myotis davidii
TCGTACGCCAATTACCATGTTTCTCTTTTATTAGATAAGGATGTTTACTTTGAATTTATATTAGTTCACACAAACACTCCATCCATGCTTTTGTTCCGGCCCTCCGGTCCAGTTTAAGAACCCATTGTGGCCCTCGAGTCAAAAAGTTTGCCCACTCCTGGGCTAGAACATAGTACAGTTGACACTTGAGCTGCACTGGTCCACTTATACCTGGATATTTTCAATTGACCCATGCAGTTCAAAGCCATATTGTTCAAGGGCCAACTGGTAATTTGGAATCCACCTAAGTGGACGGCTGTCCGAAATTATAACCAAAAAGGGTACACTGTTCACTGCTGGTGGGAGTTTGGAGTATGGGGTCTCTTCGAAAAATTTTGTTTGGAGTTCTCTGCGCTTCCTGGACTTGTAAGTCTATTTCTTTCACCAGGTAGGGGAAGTTTTCTGTTATTATTTCTTCAAATAGGTTTTCAATATCTTGCTCTCTCTCTTCTTCTGGCACCCCTATAATTTGGATGTTGGTGCGCTTGAAGCTGTCCCAGAGGCTCTTTACACTATCTTCATATTTTTGGATTCTTTTTGCTTTTTGCTTTTCCGGTTGGGTGTTTTTTGCTTCTTCGTAATTCAAATCTTTGACTTGATTCTTGTGATCCTCTAGTCTGCTGTTGGATCTCTGTATATTATTCTTTATTTCAGTCAG
>NW_006297836.1:298763-299594 GCF_000327345.1 Myotis davidii
GGGACCCCATGTCTCAGTGTCCCGGTAATCGCTGCAAGCACCTCTGAGGGAAAGCTGCCCTCGAGTTCTGAATCCTGCCCGCTGCCAGACCATCCAGTCTCTCCCACACGAGTCCAGGTCCCCAGAGACTTTCCGGAACCAGAGTTCAGAGCAATCGGGGGCTTGTGACTCCCTCCTGATTCAAAAAGACAGCCGCGTCCTCAGGTGCCAGCCCTTGCCGCTTGAGCCTCCGTACCTCTGCACTCCACCTCCGCAGCTCCTCTGAGTCTCAGTGTGTTTTTCTTTTTCCTTCTAGTTGTAGAATTTCCACTCAGCCAGCCTTCCTGTAGTTCTGGATGATGTCCATTTTGTCTTTTAGTTGTATTTTTGAATTTGTTGTGGGAGGCAGCCATTTCCGGTGTTTACCTATGCCACCATCTTGGTTTCTTCTCCCATCTAACTTTCATTACACACATGATTACTACATTAATTAAACTATTTTAGAGCAATAGTTTAATGGAAAAAATGGAAGCTTTTCCATTTTATTTTCAAGTTTAGTATAACTCTCCTGACAAAACCTGATAATAGAGCCCCTGAAAAAGGTAAACTAATTTTATTTATTAGTATAGATAGAAAAGATCTAAATAGGATGCTAGCAAATTGAATCCAGATAAGTTGTTTTTTTTTTTTTTGTTATTCTCTTCCAAGGATATTTTCCATTGATTTTTACTTTATTTTTATTTTTTAAAATATATTTTTATTGATTTCAGAGAGGAAGGCAGAGAGAGAGAGAGAGAGAGAGAGAGAGAGAGAGAGAGAGAGAGAAAGAAACAACAAAGAAGAGAGAGAAAC
>NW_006297836.1:299615-301587 GCF_000327345.1 Myotis davidii
AAGAGAGATAGAAACATCAGTGATGAGAGAGAATCATTGATCAGCTGCCTCCTGCACATCTCCTATTGGGGATGGGGTCCACAACCCTCGCATGTGCCCTTGACTGGAATCAAACCTGGGACCCTTCAGTCTGCAGGCTGACGCTCTATCCACTGAGCCAAACCAGTTAGGACTTCCATTGATTTTTAGAGAGTGGAAGGGAAGGGGTTGGAGCCCAGGGGAAGGAATTGAACCCCGGACCCTTCAGTCTGCGGGCCAATGCTCTACCCAATGAGCCAAACTGGCCAGGGCCCCAAAAAAGTTTTAAATGATTAATACACTATGACCAAGGGCAGTTTTCCCAGGAATGCAGTACAGTTCTGTGCTGGCGCTCACTAGTACTGGCTCGTGAGAGCCAATTGTGTTCATTGTGTTCATGGGTTCCAAGCTCTGCATTCAGTGACATTACACCAGCAGCTTGGAACCTGGTGTAATGGGAGTATTTGCATCATAGAAATCAGCAAATGCTACAGAGAAGGCCTTTCCCCCATCAAACCCTCCTGCATTTTGCTCCAGAGCCCGTTGTTAAACATTTGCCAGCACACCATTGAATGTAAATATAATTTGACGATAGGAAAGAAGAAATGTGATCACAGCAAAAATGCTCGAAAAGCATTTGATGAAATTCTGCAGCCATTTCAAGTAAAGTAAAAATAGAAGGAAACTTTTAAACAGGACAAAAGGTATTTGTTTGAAGTTAACTGTGAACATTATATAAAACAGTAAAATATGGGCTCCATCCCCATTAAAGTCAGGAATAAGATAGGCTTATTTGTTTTATCTATCTATCTATCTATCTATCTATCTATCTATCTATATATCTGTATATGTGACTGTGTGTCGGTGTATATGTATATTAACATGTTAATCATAGGAATATTTAGGGTGATTGCTATTTCCTGTTTACCAGGTCCTGTCAGCATGTCATCAGTGTAATGGACCAGTATGGTGTTTTGTGGGGGGTGACAAGATGTTTGGAGTCCCTTGGGTTTATATTATGACAAAAAAAACAAGGAAGCTGTCATCACCCTGAGGCATGAACAGTAAAGTTAATACTCCTGTTCCTACTTCATAAATGCAAATATATTCTCATTTTGCTTATCAATGGGAATAACCAAAAGAGCATTTTCCACGTCAGTAGTTCCATATCAGGTGCCTGCTTCTGTCTTCATTTATTCCAGAGGAGATACCACATCTGGAATTTGCCATATTTTTGTCATCACCACCTGATTACATTTGTGATGATCTGTCATTTTCCCATGATTCATCTGAGTTTCGTAGGGGCCACAAGACTAGTTAGGAACATAACATAATAGGTCACTTGCGAAGTGGTGGGGCCCCGGCTATAGTAACAGCAGTGTCCATGAAGCAGAAGAGGCGTGAGAGGCATTACAAAGAAAGAATTGGCTGGATTTGTGCATCAATTCATTAGAGGGCATAAAAATGAGGGAAGAGTAGATGCTACTGCTAAGGTTTTAAGCCTGTTTAAGGGTCTTGGACCCCTAGAGAATTCATCATTTCCCACATTTCATCCATCCCTTTGTGTGGAAGATGCAAATCTTCGCCTGCATTGGTGCTTTTGCCCCCTTTCATCTACTGCCTGCTGGACATTTAACTTGATTGCCCTACTGTCACCTCAAACTTAGATTATCCTTAAGCAAACTCACCATCTTATCAGTCCACCCAGTCCTGAGTCACATGTTTCTGTCAACAGAGCATCTCTTAATTTCTATTATCTATGAGATCCTACCACATTTTTTGTCCATCTATATCAGTGGTTCTCAACCTTCCTAATGCCGCAACCCTTTAATACAGTTCCTCATATTGTGGTAACCCCCAATTTCATTGTTAGAAATTGAACGTAATTAAAGCATAGTGATTAATCACAAAAACAATATGTAATTATATATGTGTTTTCCGATGGTCTTAGGTG
>NW_006297836.1:301707-303676 GCF_000327345.1 Myotis davidii
TGGGAATGCCTCTCGGCGAGCTTACAGAGCAATGGTAGCAGGTGCAGCAGGGCCGGATGAGCAGGAGCCACCAGGCGCCTGGCCCAGGCTCGGGAACCTCCCTGGCCATCTGCCACTTCACACACTACTACATCCCTCGGCCAGACCTGCAGGGATGAGTCCGAAATGGGCAGTCCGACATCCCTCGCAGGGTCCTGGATTGCAAGAGGGTGCAGGTCAAGCTGAGGGACCCCACCGGTGCACGAATCCGTGCACCAGGCCTCTAGTATATCCATAATCACTCCTACTACGTACACATGGAAAACTCTGGGAGTTAAGTCTGTAGATGCTAGGAGTATTTGTCTCATATCTGAAATCTGTCAGAAGCTCTTTAAAAGATTCGTGCATTCTCTGGAAAGGATTAATTACATACCATTAAGGTCCCAGTGGAATTCCCTCGATAGCTCTGCCACTTCAGCCCATCGATACTATACATGATGATAAACTGAGAGATGTAGAGGCTGGAGAACTTGTGACGGGCACCCTGGGTCATGATGCTGTGAATAATCATTGGTGCCAACAGATCCACCTGCCAATTAAAACAACACTTTATTTTAAATGTATGGACCACCTTCTGAAATTAAGTATTGACTTAAGGAGAATCTACATTGACACAGATATGCCCAGTATTACCTTGGATGTGCAGGTGAAGCAGATACCAATGTTGAAATGTAGGTGTGTGTGAAGTCATGGGGTATATGATGGAATGAGTAGGAAAGGTGCTTATTTAAAAAAAAATTATTTCAGAGAGGAAGGGAAAGGGAGAGAGAGAGAAACATCAATGATGAGAGAGAATCATTGATCGGCTGCCTCCTGCATGCCCAACACTGGGGATGGAGCCCGCAACCCCGGGCATATACCCTGACCGGAATCAAACCGTGACCTCCTTGTTCATAGATCGATGCTCAACCACTGAGCCAGGCCAGCTGGGTGAAAGGTGCTTATTGAGTTTCCAGCCTACTTCCTGTAAAACCAGAATGCTTTGAAAGAATTGAAGCGTTTGCTCTACTCACATCCTTTGTGCTATACACATGAACCCACATAGCCTAGTGCTTTTCCCACACCTCAGCCTAGTCAAAGCCAATTTCCTCCTCTCTCCAGCCCAGCCTCCAGCCTAACATTTCTATCTGTGATAAACTGCTTCTCCTCCTGCAAGTGTTAGTTCAGAAATGATTTCTCTTGATTAGCCTTTCCTACTACCCCAGACAAATTTAGTGCTGCTGCTTCTATGCCTCCACTCCATTTTGTATAATAACTTCATTATAACACATTATTGCACCATGTTATAAAGGTTTCTTTGCTTATCTGCCTTCTTTGTTAGACTGAAATCCTTAAGGCAACGAACCTATTTGAGTGGCCTAACCTTTCAGTGTCTCAGCTTCTTTATCTGTAAAGTGGAGATAATAATGGTGTTTATCTCAAAGGTTTACCAGAAGGATTAAAGAGTTGACCCATGTGGCCAGCATGTCTGAGTGGTTGAGCATCGACCTATAAATCAGGAGGTCACGATTTGATTCCCAGTCAGGGCACATGCCCAGGTTGGGTCTTGATCCCCAGTAGGGGGCATGTAGGAGGCAGCCGATCAATGATTCTCTCATTATTGATGCTCCTCTCTCTCCCTCTCTGAAATCAATAAAAAAAACCCATTTTTTAAAAAGATTAGTGATCAAGTCAGTAAATTCTGTGAAACTGGGAAGACTAGGAAATACTTTGGGAAACAGAATCTTGGCAAGCTGGAACAACGGGTCAAATCTAATAAGTGGAATCCTCAGGGTTCTTTGGCATGGGAAACCCTCTACCAGTCTCATCAACCTGTATCCAGTGAGGGAGATATAATTCCCCAAGTGGAAATAAGGGTGCTATTACAAAACAATAAATGCATAGAACAGATGCAAAGCAGCCAAACAGATTAAAATGTCCACTACACAGG
>NW_006297836.1:312272-314513 GCF_000327345.1 Myotis davidii
TGAAAGTGATAACTACAGGAATACAAGGTGAGAACATGTGGTTTGGCAGCCTCACAAACAAATAAAAATACTTGGGGATTAGTGAACAGTCCTCTCAAATCGAGTCATAATTGGCAGCGCCTACAAAACAAATAAAAAAGATGAACTGATGTGGCATTAACAGATGTGCTCTTTGCGCCTGCTTGCTGGTAAGGCAGTTTATTTTTCCTGATTCCTACTCAGCATTTTTAACCTCAGGAAAAAGAGAAGAACAGATGCCATCTCACAAAGAAAAAAATACGTAGGGTAATGTCTTCAGCCAACGAAGAAGAGAAAGAAGAAAGCTGGTGCATTATGAGAAGTGGATGGAGCTGTGGGAAGCAGGCGGTAAAACATGTGTACTGTAGTCCCTCTCCAGGGTGTAAGTACCAGAGGTGGGAGGCATGTTAGGTCGAGAGCAAAGCCGGAAGCAGAAACGTTTCCTCCCTTTTCCTGTTTGGGCTCTAGAAGCAACCTACCCTTGTGGTTAAGCAGAGAGGTTGAGTTGGCACTCCCAAGCTGCGTTCAGCTCTCATGTGGCATGGAGGGGACACAGAAGTTCCCGTATGTATGCCCTTGAAGGGGGTCATAGTTCTGATTGATCACATGTTGACATGACACTATTTTTGTATATGTTGTACTAAATAAAATGGTATTAACATGAACTTCACATGTCTCATAATTTTATAAGATAGCTACTAGGAAGTGTAAAATTACACATGTGGTTTGCACTTGTGGTTCACATTATAATTCTATGGGACAGTGCTGCTCTAGAGGAAATGGGGAAGTGAGAAAAGCTGAAAGATTCAGTCATTTAAAAAGAAACTGAGTTAACCGAAAGGCACTGTTTCAGCTTCTGGCTCCAAGTTAGTTTACAAGATTGGACTAACTTCAGTAGGTGCTTCCTACCACCGAGTGGTATAGAATTTGTGAACAAGATGGATTCCGTTCTCTCAAATAAAGAAGCCAACTTTTCTTGGCTTGTGTGATGGGAGACTGAGCCATTTGTTTCTGTGTTAAAATAAAGAGATTGGAGGACCACAGGCCACCTCGGTTGGAGGCATCTAATCATAGAATACACGATTTTGGGAGGTGGTGAGTTCAATGACGTGGAAAGTATTCAGATGTCCTAATCCCAGGAGAAAGATGAAGAACCATAACTAGAACACCTCAGCATGCTCAATTCTATTCCCCAGTTCTCCCCTCATCTGTTACCTGGAGTTTGATGAGAATATATAAAAGAGATGCATAGTGCTGTGAGCTTGCAAGAGGAATATGTGATGCATTTTCTAACCTTGATCCAGGAAAAGGGATCCTTGGTGCTCCAGGCATTGATTGATCCAGAATAATGAAGTCTGGCCAGATTTGGGGCCCACTGTCCTTTGCCCAAGAAAGGGGAGAGAGATTAGGTTCAGTTGGGTTGGTTCTAGGCACTCAGGAATAAAATTACTTTCTCTTTTTTGAAAAATATATCTTTAGTGGTTTCAGAGAGGAGGGGAGAAGGAGAGAGAGAGGCAGAAACTTCAATGATGAGAGAGAATCATTGATCAGCTGCCTCCTGCACGCCTTCCACTGGGGATGGAGCCCGGGCATGTGCCCTGACCCTGGTTCATAGGTCAACACTCAACCACTGAGCCATGCCAGCCAGGCAAAATTACTCTCGTTTTAAAAAAATATATTTTATTGATTTTTACAGAGAGGAAGGGAGAGGGATAGAGAGTTAGAAACATCGATGAGAGAGAAACATTGACCAGCTGCCTCCTGCACACCCCCTACTGGGGATGTGCCTGCAACCAAGGTACACACCCTTGACCAGAATCGAACCTGGGACCTTTCAGTCCGCAGGCCGACGCTCTATCCACTGAGTCAAACTGGTTAGGGCCAAAATTACTCTCTTGAGAAATGTCAAGCCTAGCTGTGAAGATGATAAAGGCACAAAGTAAGCAGTATCGATTACTAACTACCTACGTGTTTTGCTTGTCCTTTTTATTTTCTAAAATGTAATAATTTTGTTGACCGTTAGTCCCTCTAATTATCTGACAATGGAATATGTTACCAGCACTATCAAATATTATTATTTCTTTATTACACAATGTATGTTCATTGTGGAAAAATTAGAAAATTAAAAGTAAAACATAAATAAATAGAAAAGCGAAATAAGCCAGTCAGAGAAAGACAAGTATCACATGATTTCACTTATATGTGGAATGTGATGAACAAATT
>NW_006297836.1:314643-316050 GCF_000327345.1 Myotis davidii
GAATAAAAGTGCAGCTTCCTATTACAGTGAAGAAAATGGACTCAAGGGGAATAACATCACAGGCAGGCACGACATTTAAGGAGGCAGTGGCATTACCCAGGTGAGAAGTGATGGTGGCCTGAATTAGGATGGTCACAGTGGGAAATGAAGAGAAAATACATTTGAGAGGTACCTATGGAGTAAAATTAATAGAAGATCGAGATGGATTGGTTATCTGAACCTATCCAACAAAAGTAAAAAAGATAGCCCAGTGGGTGTGGCTCAGTGGTTGAGTGTCGACCTATAAACCAGGAGGTCATGGTTTGATTCCCAATTCCCGATTCCCGGTCAGGGCACATACCCAGGTGGCGGGCTTGATCGTCAGTAGAGAGCATGCAGGAGGCAGCTGATCAATGAGTCCCTCTCATCATTGATGTTTCTATCTCTCTCTCCATCTCCCTTCCTCTCTGAAATCAATAAGAATATATTTAAAGAGGAGTAAAAAATATATATTCAGTCCAGTTCTTAGAGAGAAAATAATATTTACCATATTGTCCTGAGGCTGTAATCTGAAAATCTCTGATGCGTCCAGAAGCCATTCCCAGTGGAGCCTGACACTCTGAAATCAAATGAAGGAAACACAGTAACTAGAAGTGCAGGAAATTGAGCTTCACAAATTCAAGTTAACAAAAATGGGAGCATACCAACAATGGTCATATTTTGTTTACTATGTGTCAATAATTGTATGAAACATTTTATTGTATAATCTCATTTCATTCACCCCAACAGGTAGGTGCTACAACTATTCACATTTTTTAGCTGAGGAAACTAGGGTCTATACTAAGTAGACCAGTGGCTTTCTTATTTAAGATTAAATATCAAGCTCTTCCAAGCAATATTTGTAGTTATCTTTAGTAATCAACCAAAATTAAGTCTCAAAATTTGCTCTTGGCGATTTTGGAGCTTCACAAAGTTGTGAAAATGAAGAGAGAGGTTTTTTTTAGCATTCGTTTGTTCAATACGAGGGCATCAAAAGTAGGTTTACAGGTGCTCATATGGAAAATAATACAATAATTAATAAATAATAGGAAAATAAACTCTGTATTTCACATACTCACAACTTTAAAACATACTTTTGCCCCACCCTGTATTTAGAGCTTCAAGTTGAAAGTGTTCAAAGCTTCAAGCATAACCACCCTCCTCTGAAGACTCGTAATTTCTACCAGCAATATTCATTTCAGATTCCCTAATGACTGTGAGCTTGTATTTACTAATTGACAAAGGCAACCTCTCTAGGAAGGAGAAAAGGTGTATAGATGTAGGCTGAGTAGGCAGCATGCCTCTGCCCATATCGCTACTCACTCTTTTTTTTCCTTCAATAAAGAAATTTTTAATCAACCTAGGTTTGAAATAAATGACTCTTTGCTT
>NW_006297836.1:316081-335180 GCF_000327345.1 Myotis davidii
AAAAAAAAAAAAAAAAAAAAAGAAATTTTTAATCCATTTGAATTCAGAATTTACAATTATAATAGAGTCTCCTGTGCAAAGGTGCAAAGGATATTTTCTTTTCTAGAATAACTTATTTCGGGTTAACAATAATTTGTGGATCAGAAAAAGATGGAAATTCCCTTTAACCACTCAAGACTAAATATAGAAGTGAATATGGCATTGATCTGGCTAATGTACATTAAACATATGTACATCACATTACACATAATATTACCATTATTTATCATTTTAAAAATGCATATTCAGTTAGTCACTCTAAATACATACAGTTGTCCCTCGGTATCTGTAGGGGATTGGTTACAGGACCTCCTGCAGATACCCAAATCCACAGGCTTGCTACTCACGCTTGTTGTACACCAGGAAAAGAGTGCTCATCCCAGCTTGCAGGTGTTCGCCAATAAGGCATTCTATCCGCCAAATTCCAACTTTGGATGGTAGCATTTCCACTGTCTCAAAAACCCCTTATAAAAAACAAAAGGAACAAAAACATTTTTTCACTAAAAAATGAGCATGAGATACATTGGCTTATGCAGAATATCAACAGAGATCTATCTAAGTCAATTCCACCACCGATAGATCCTGAAACCCAAAGTGCTTGCTATCAGATCCCTATTTGGGAGCACTGGAGATTGAGTCCTTTTTTTAAAAAAACATATTTATTTATGAGAGAGAGACACACACACTTATTGTTCCACTTATTTATGCACTCATTGGTTGATTCTTCTATGTGCCCTGACCAGGGACTGAACCCCAAAACCTGGCGTAACGGGACGATGCTCTAACCAACTGAGCTAGCCGGCCAGGGCCTGGAGACTGAGTTCTGACAGCCTGCCACCCTGGGAAAGGGGAGAGAGGGCAACAGGATGCTTTGATGGTAGAGACGGAAGGAAGCTACTGCATAGGCCTGTACTCGGGGTTTTCAGAGCCACAGGTGTGTTTCTCATTGACCAGATGCCGGCTCCCTGGGAGAGAAAAGTCAGGGAGGTCCTCCCAGGTGTAACCCACTGGAGCTGCCTTGAGTGCTAAAGTAACCCCATCAGCAGAGAGCTGGAAGTGCATGCTGAGGGCCTGAGGAATGAGTGAGCAATCACCTCGGGTGAAGATGGAACCAACCAACCAGGTCAAGGGGATTTCATGAAAGAGGGTCCCCAAAAGAGCCCCCTGGAAGTCTCCAGCAAGAAGAGTCAGTTTTAAATATCTTCCAGGTAGCCCAGCTGGTGTGGTTCAGTGGTTGAGCGTCGACCTATGAAGCAGAAGGTCAGGGTTCGATTCCCAGTCAGGGCACGTGCCCAGGTTGTGGGCTCCATCCCCAGTGTGGGGCATGCAGGAGGCAGCTGATAGATGTTTTTCTCTCATCATTGATGTTCCTCTCTCTCTGGCAGTCAGACATCCTTAGTGCTGCTGTGGAGGCGGGAGAGGCTTCTGCACTCACTGGCGGTGAGCCCGGCTTCTGGTTGAGCGGTGCTCCCCCTGTGGGAGCTCACTGACCACCAGGGGGCAGCTTCTGCGTTGAGCATCTGCCCCACGGTGGTCAGTGCACATCATAGCACCAGTCATTCTGCCATTCGGTCGACTTGCATATTAGCCTTTTATTAGAGGCAGTCCTCGGGTTACATTGGACTCGACGTACGTCGTTTCGTGGTTACGTCGCCATCTCCCATTTACATTATGTCGAGCCGTAGGAATGGACTTCCGACGTAACTCGAGGACCTACTGTATAGGATAAGAGTGGCCCCGCCAGTGTTGCTCAGTGGATTGAGCGCAATCCCATGCACCAAGAGATCATTAGTTTGATTCCCGGTTAGGATATATGCCTGCCCAGTTTGTGGGCTTGATCCCCAGTAGGGAGTGTGCAGGAAGCAGCTGATCAATGTTTATCAATCAATAATGTTTCTATCTCTCTCCCTCTCCCTTCCTCTATCTCTCTCTAAAATAAAATAAAAAAATCAATAAAATCATACCTAAAAAAGGTAAGAGTGAAGCAGAAAAGTCACTGGTCCTATCGGAAGTTTTATGCAAAAATGGGGCAAGTTTATTCCTACTATTAAACCTGTTTTAAAGGGACAGTGGAGAACTAACATGAAGTTGTGCTTTGATCAACATTGTAAGTAGTAGTTAACATATTGGTAACAGACATAAACAAGTCACTTCTTGGATAACTACTGGTGCCATATGTGGGATTTGAGATGGAAAAAAAATCTCTCTTTTCCTAGGAACGTACTATGCCATTAACTATCCATTTATTCTATTCTATTTCCTTTATAGCACATTATCTGTATCTGAAATTATCATATTCACTTACGAACTTATTTATTATCTTTCTGTAGGGTAAAGTTACTTGAAAAAGTAAGTTACCCATGAACAGGAAGTTTTCCTGCTTTTTTCACTGATCCTATCCCCAGTGCCTAGACCATTTCAAGTAAATCTATAATAATAAAACTGTAAAATGCTAATTAAACCAGACAGCTGAATGACCTTCCGGACATCCTTCCAGATGACCTTCCAGATGAAGCCAGGGCTGTGAGGGCCGAGCCCCTTGCACAAATTTCGTGCATTGGGCCTCTAGTATACAATAAGTACAGAAGGTAGAAGAAAGAGCACAAACCAGCCCATACCTGGATAGAGGTTGTAGACTGCCATTTTGTACTCCTTTTTTTTCCTTACAGTGAAGACATGTCCACTGAAATGAATAGAATGGATGTTTTCATTGCTGCCCATGCTGAGCAGATACCATCGGATCCTTTGATCATGAGCCATTACTAAGCCAGGTAGAGTATCCATCACATAGCCATTGATCGCTGGAGAAGGAGAACAGAGAAGGCTGTTAAAATCTATTAAAGTTTCTTTTTTTTTAAAGTATGTTTTATTGATTGCAGAGAGGAAGGGAGAGGGAGAGAGAGAGATAGAAGCATCAATGATGAGAGGGAATCATTGATGGGGCTGCCTCCTGCACGCTGGGAATTGAACCATGACCTCCTGGTTCATAGGTTGACACTCAACCGCTGAGCCACGCCGGCCAAGCTAGAACTTTCTTTTCCTCCACCCCAGTTAAAAATATTGATTCTTTGAAGATTCCACTCCCACACACACACTCTCAGTTCATACAGTGTCCAAGCCTCAGGCTCGAGGCTCCTTTGTCATAGTGCATGCTGCTTTTCACAGTGAGCGTGGGATATATTTGGGCGTGGGATACATTACCATGGAAGCGATACTTTTCTTTAAAGGCAGGGTCCTCCATCCGGATATCGCAGGGAGCTCTGCAGTTCCTTTCCATGTTTTCAGTGAAGTACCAGCTCTTGGTCTCATCAAAAATAGTGAAAAGCAGAGCAAATTCCCGCACTGTCACTTGTCGCCCATGAGCAGGGTTCAGAGTGTTGGCGCGGCAGATCAGAAGCGGTCCAATCAAGCCCGAATGCATATCCTTCTCCTGAGAGGGAAGACACCAATTCTGTGAGTATAAGCTCCCCCACCTCTAAACCAGCGTAGGTTTCTCATCAACTTTTATGCCACTCCAATCTACTCCCCATCTTCCCACAGTATGATTCATCCTCCTCGGTAGATTCCAGAATAGCATTTCTAAAGCACAAATATGATGCTACCTCCTCTTATTCATTTTTATTTTTATTTTTTAAAAATATATTTTATTGATTTTTTTACAGAGAGGAAGGGAGAGGGATAGAGAGTAACCGTTCAGTTCCCAGTCAGGACACATGCCCTGGTTGTGGGCTCGGTCCCCAGTGGGCGGTGTGCAGGAGGCAGCCAATCCATGATTCTCTCTCATCATTGATGTTTCTCTCTCTCTCTCCCTTCCTCTCTGAAATCAATAAAAATACATTTAAAAAAATTTAATATGTCTTTGTTGATTTTAGAGAGAGGAAGGGAGAGGGAGAGGGAGGGAGGGAGGGAGAGAGAGAGAGAAGCATCAATTATGAGAGAGAATCATGGATCAGCTGCCTGCTGCAGGCCCCACACTGGGGATTGAGCCTGCAACCAGGCATGTACCCTTGACTGGGAATTAACCAGTGACCTCCTGGTTCATGGGTTGACATTCAACCATTGAGACACATCGGTTGGGCTACCTCTCCCTATTTAAAACCTCCCATTATACTTAGGATAAATACCCAAATTCTTAGCAGATATTGCAAAGACCATTTCTTTTAAACCAGAAAGTGGCCAGCACAATGTAGACCTGCTTACCAGATCAACATCAGAAAAATAAGCCCAGGCTTTGCAGTCAAACTCCTCGGCAGTGGGCGCCATCTGATGTTGCACTTTCCAAAAGTAAATTCTGGTTTCATTGGGCTCCACAAACTTTTTTCTAGGTTCTGTTCCTTGCCTCTGATCTTCCTCATACGAAATAAGGCTGGAGTAGAAGGAGTAGGGACGAGAGGCCTGGTTTTTGAAAGTTACCTGCAGAGCAAAACCGAAAAAGAATGCAAGTATTGTAGCATTTACATCCGTAATCGTAATGCCTATTTTGGCTCTGTCCAAGTTTTAATACCCAGAGAAAGTGGTATAGGATGGCTATTGTAAGAACCCAAACCTAAAGATCTATAGAGGAAATGCTGAGGAATTTTTGAATTAATAATGTTTTAAGGCATGGACTCAAAGGAGGAAATTCCTAAAGAGACCATAATCTCACGACTGGGTACTTAAGGTTCCTCATGACAAATGTCAGGATGAATGCACATAATCTTTTTAAAAGCTCGGTTTTCAGATTTGAAAAAAATGATATATGTTTCATAGGACATATGAAAAGTAAAATACAAATCAAGGCACCATCCCATAATTTTATATCCTTCTGTATCCTTAATGTAAACCATCAATTGGGACAATGATTGACTATTTTGGGGGAAAAATAAAACTAATTTGACCTTTGGCTCCCACAATGCATCATAATAACTTTGTCTATAGAAATTTTGATGGATTAAAAATTTAATTTTTAAGAAATTAAATTGTAAAAGAAAGTTCAAGAATAGGTGATTTTAAGAAAAAAGTCCCTGTATGGGGAAGGATTTTTATAAACATGAAAGCTATGGAAGTAGCATAAAGAAAAGATTATAGCAGCAGTTCTCAACCTGTGGGTCACGACCCCTTTGGTGGTCAAACGACCCTTTCACAGGGATCACCTAAAACCTACAGAAAACACATATATAATTACATATTGTTTTGTGATTAATCACTATGCTTTAATTATGTTCAATTTGTAACAATGAAAATACATCCTGCATATCAGATATTTACATTACGATTCATAACAGTAGCAACATTACAGTTATGAAGTAGCAACGAAAATAATTTTATGGTTGGGTCACTACAACATGAGGAACTGTATTAAAGCGTTGTGGCATTAGGAAGGTTGAGAACCACTGGATTATAGGTTACTTCCTGTTTTTAATGAAAAAACCACTATATATAAAATTAAGAGACAACAAACTTGGAAAAATACTATTCACTAAAATGATCAATGATCTATAATATATGAGGTAGTATAAATTAATAAGAAAAGCACTGCCTCCAAAATTGTCAAATGTGCAAAGAACATTAAGAAATCATTCGTTACAGAAAGTCTAAAACTGTTCACATACATTTCACTTTTAGAATTTTATCCTAGGAAAAGTTGTGATTGCAACATTATTTAAATAGTGGAAAAAAAACCTATTATAGGGTTATTCAAAGTGCATGGTTAAGTAAACCATAAATTCATGTAATAGACTATTATGCAACCACTTAAAAAATATACTTAGGAAGTATTTTTAAATGACATTAGAAATGTTTATGATATATTTAATCAAAATAGAAGTAGAATTATACATTGTGTAATTTTGAATATATAAATAGAATACATAGGAAAAAAAATACACCAAAATGATATTTATGAGATTATTTTTCCACTTATTTTCTATATTTTTTTAAAAATGATAATACATTATTTGTATACTCAGAGACAAAAAATACACAGGATTCATTTCCTTGTGATTCCATTGTCCTCAACTCACCCTGATATTGTCTTCGACTTCTGCTCTTATACATGGCCCCAGGAGTCCCAAGTGTTCATTCAGTTCTCCACGGTATAAGGGCTGAGTAAAGGAGCCATCAGTAAATTCCTGGAAAACCACCTTCTTGAACTGAGCCCTAAAGACAAAAGCAGAAGAAAAGCAGTATCTTTATGGACCAGGTGTGTAGAAACACCTCACCTTCTTTTTTTCCTTTAAAAAAGTATTTATTGATTTCAGAGAGGAAAGAAGAGGGAGAGAGAGATAGACACATCAATGATGAGAGAGAATCATTGACCGGCTGCCCCCACATACTCCCCACAGGGGATGGAGCCTGCAACCTAGGCATGTGTCCTGACCGGGAATTGAACTGTGACTCCTGGTTCCTAGATCAATGCTCAACCACCGAGCCATACTGGCTGGACAAGGATGTCCCAGTTTCAGGGCTTTTGCACTTCCTGTTCCCTTTGCGTGGACACATCTCTTAGAGCTGGTCTATCATCATTTAGGTCTCAACTCCATAAAGGATTTCTCTGACCACCACAGCTAAAGTAACATCCCAGTGTTACTCTATCATATTATTCAATTCTATCTTCTGAATAGCATCATCAAGACCCCCTATTTATTTTTCTATTAATTTATTATCTTTTGCCCTCCCCAATAGAATGTGAGCTCCTACTTTGTTGCACTCATGCCTACAAAATTGTCTGCCATGTAGTAGGTGCTCAATAAATATTTGATGACTGCAATAAACTCTTATGTTTACCTTCCAAATTTGTTTTCTCTCCCTGCCCAACCTCCTTCTGTTCCCCTAACTTTGCCCTCTGTACCCCAAGCACCATGAAAAACTTTTCCTACATCCTCAACTTTTTTGTCACACACTTCACTTCTTCCTCCTGCCTCTTCAGGGCTCTCTCATGACACTGTGACTATTATGGCAGCTCATAAGGCTGATAAAGTTGACTTTCTCCCTACTCTCCATTGCTGCTTCTTGACTCTGACACTTCTACCCTTCTGTAAGCCCCTCTCCTTCTCCTCCATCCCACCAGAGTACGAGTTTCATGCCATCTGGATTTACCATCCTCTAACTTTCATTGTTGGGCTCATCTAACCTCCCATTTACTCCTCAGCTTCATCTAGACCAGTGGTTCTCAACCTTCCTAATGCTGCGACCCTTTAATACAGTTCCTCATGTTGTGGTGACCCCCAACCATAAAATTATTTTCGTTGCTACTTCTAATTAAAGCATAGTGATTCATCACAAAAAACAATATGTAATTATATATGTGTTTTCTGAGTGTCTTAGGCGACCCCTATGAAAGGGTCGTTCGACTGCCACAAAGGGGTTGCGACCCACAGGTTGAGAACCGCTGAATTCTAGACGTTGCCATCTGGTTCTCAAGAGTCTTCTATAAAGCCATCTGGAGTTACACTGCTGCAGATAGGCTGTCCCTTTCCTATTGTTTCAGTATCTGGTAAAATCAAAGGTCACCATAGCAGGACCAAGGAATAATCAACGTACCCATACCTGTTTCTTGGTGCATGGGGGGATTTGCTCAATCCATAATCCCAGAGCTGCTCCACTGCAGCAATAAAATAGTGTCGTGTCTTCTTTTGAAAGCTGCGAGGGTCCTGACTTTCATCCTCACCATATATGTCAAAATCCTCTCTCTTCGTTTCCGTTGAGAAGGTATCATCATAGTCAATGTCATGTTCCTCTGGCTGAAGAGGAATAGGGGTTGTTTCCCTTTGATGGTGTTTCAAGACGGGTGGATTTTGAAGGCCCAATCTTCCAGTCCCGCCTTGTTTTGCCCGGGTGGCCTCGCTTTGGGGCTTATCTTGTCTTTCGTTTATTGCTGCTATTGAATGATTGTTTTCGTAAGGGTCTAGGGGTGAAATGGTGTCTTTTGTCTTAACAGTTATGTTTTGTTGTGACTTCTCTTGGGATTTCCACTCTTCTCTTGGTATCTGGGTAGCAAATTGATTATCCCAGGCGAAGAGATCTAGCAGCTTGGAGGGAGTCTTTTCAGAGCTTTCGGCTGCCCATTTCGAAAAAGCCATTTTTCCAGGTCCATTTACTTTGTTCAATTTAACAGCGTCCTGTGTTTTCTGAAGGAAGATCTCTTCTACCAGATCCCCGTGGCCAGGAGAACCATTGCCAGTTTTCGTAGGCAAAGAGTCTACCTGATGAATATGAACTTCAGGAAGTGATTCCACTTTGCCAGATGCTTCAGGCAAGCCTGGTTTCAAGAGAACAGGATCCTCAGGTTTCTTGTATATGAGTGAGTTTGTAGCACTTTCTCCCAGAGAGCTAACATTTTCTTGACCTCTCATCATTTCCATTAGGAAGGCTAAAGAGAGATTTCTTTTGTCTCCTTGTAAGAAAGGACTGCTTTCTAGGACTCCAGAACTCCTTTCCCTAAAGGTATAACTATAGGTTGGTGCTAGATGAGAAGGGTTGTCTTGGGGTGGGATCTTGGTCACATCTGTAGGTCTCATTGATGGAAATGCTGATGCCTTTACAATGGGTAATGCAGACCCATCTGTTTGATTGATGCCATGACTTCTCATAGAAAAATCTGGTAAGAGGGACTGAGTAATGGCCCTTTTCTTCTTCTCATGGTACTCTGTCTGTGTGACGGTGTCCTGGGCCAAATATTTCATGTTTTTGGACCACTGGGTTGAGGCATCATTCAAAATTACACCCCCTTGAAGCTTTATTTGTTCTGTTGGGAGTCTAAAGTGTTTTAAATCCCGCTTACCACGCTGAGCAATAACATTCTGTGGACTTGGATTAGGACTTGGATACTTCTCTGTCACTTCTTTTGTTTGATTTCCCAAGCCTTCCAAGTTTGCTTCCTCCCTTATTTTTGAGAAATGGGTCATGTGAATCCCTGCTCTAGTTGCTGAATCATTTAACGACCTGGGGCCTTGAAGTATTGGAGTATATGTGCCCTCATTTAAACTGTCTACATTTTGTTTAGTGCTTAATAAGAAAAGGTCCTTCAGCAACTTTTTAGTGCCATTCACTGTATACACGTGAGGCAAAACTACGTTCTCTTGGATTAATTTTTCCTTCATTCCTCTCTCTTCCTGGGATAGTTTTGCTTGATTGTGTGTATCGTTTTCTTGGCTATTAGTCAAGTTAGTAAAAAATATGCCTTTACTGTTTGGAGAAATCATCTCTTTGAGTCCCTGGTCCTTTGTAAACTCATCCTCCTCTACTACCACTTTATTCTTCTCTGACAAGAAATTCTGACCATTCACAGGTTTTTCTGATCCTAAAGGTATAAATTGCTTTGGATCAGGCCTCTGTCCAGAGCTTAGGGAGTTCTTGTCATGGGTCTTTTTCATCCAATTTGCTGAATCTGGCAAGATGGATGTATCTGGATTTTCTGCACCTACTGGAACAGAGTCCTCTTTTTTATGGTGGACCATTTCCATACTTTTTGGTGAAGTAGTTTTATTTGACACATAATTTAGCCCCAAAGCTGTAGTATTTTTGTCCATGAGCGTTTCATCAGGAATCAAAGAAGTCACTTCTTGAACCTCATCATTACTTTTTAATGTAATATCTTGCCAGACTGATGTACTATTCTCAATTAATAATGTTGGGCCATCAATGTGAGTCTTTCTATTCATTGTTGAGATAACTGGTGCCTTGTTTGTCTTTACTAAAGAGACATTAATTTTCAATGAAGAATTATCTTTGGTCAGTGAAGTAGGTTCATGGACTCTTTCCTCTTTAAATAACCTATCACTCTCCATTGATGATACATGTTCTCCTAGTGAACTTTCTTGACTATTCATTAAAGCTGCTTCTAACAACTTGGAATCATTATCTCCCTTACTTAAGTCCAAAGGCTCACCAGACCCAATAAGGAGAGATGCATTTTTGTCCAATACAATGGTGCCTAATTGATTACGAAAGTGAACTGGCATATTTGTGGGTCCTAAGGAACCTGTCTTTTCAGTACCTGCTGTCAACTCTTCTGACAGAATTGTTGGTAAAGTCAGTAGATTGCTTGATAAATTAGAAATTGTTAAATCAAGTTTCTTTGAGTCTACTTTTATAGTTGACCCCAAATTCTCGTTTAATCTTAATTGTAGTTCTGGCTCAGGAGTAAATACTCTGTCCCTACTGTTCTGGAGTTCTGGCCTGAGATGTGCCATTTCAGATAGGCCTTTGTTTCTTTCTATTGGTCCAGGTAAATGATCATCAGCCTCATATGTGGCTTCTTGGAGATCAGATAAGGATAATCCATGTGGAGTAGGGTTCTGTCCCACGAGCATCAACAAATCATCAGGGGAAACACTTTGTACTTCATGCAGCGGTGTTCTCTCTCCAGACCAAAGCTCAAGCTTCTCCATATCATTTTCTAGAGTTGTAGTGCCTCTAAATTGATTTTGCCTAGTGCTAGGGTGCCTTGAATTCCGGGAGAAGCTTCTGGGTCCAATGACATAATTTTCATTCAGCAAGGAAGTTGGAATGTCTTCATATTGATCCTCATAATAATCACCAGTGTTTCTGTTGTTACAATTAGAAACCCTCAGTAAGGCTGTCATGCCTCTGTTCCGAAAGTCCGAGTTGTGGCATCCCAGAACCCACAGACCTGGAGATGAGAAAGAATAAGACTGGTTACTCATAACCTAGGTACCAAGCTAGTTTTGTGTTAGAGGGTATCTCCTATTCCCAGAAGAATGAAAAAATACTAGTTGGTACCATTATAGGTAATTGGTATGTGTATTCTAAACCTGTAACAGTAGTTTAGCAATGGTAGCAAAAGTGAGATTTGCATGGCTGCTGTTGTGGTATATCTGTTTGTGATTAAGAAAGGGTTGTGATTAGAAGCGAAAAGATGTTGGAATAAAAATGGAGAAATGTAATTAGCATGCACAATAGTGGAGAGTCTTAATAGTCGCACAGAGCGCTAATGATGACAGTGCCTTAACTCAGGAAAGGTTATATAGGCTAGCTGTTATTACTATATAACATAGTGGCACAGGTTCTAGAGTCAGATTGCCTGGATTCAAATCCTAGCCCAACAATTTACCAGCTATGTGACTTAGAGCAAGTCAATTGAGCTCTCTGAGTTCTAGTTTTCCAGTTTATAAATGAGGCTAATAGTATCTAGCTCATCATATAATGCATTCTAATCATATAACACAATGCCTAGCATCCACAGCATCACCAATTTGCAGAGTAAATAAGCACAAGGGAGTAGGACTTAGGATTAGAATACACATACAAATCCCACCACAATTTTAGCAATATTAATTTCTACTGTGGCCAGGTTTATCCAATGAAGGAATTTCATGGTAGTAAAGTAGATGCATAAGCATAAGTGAAAAAAATACATATGTGAGTAAAAATAAATTTAACACATCAACCTATATAATAAAAGCATAGTATGCAAATTGTCCCCTCGACCAGGAGTTCGCCCGTGAGTTCGACCAGGCGGTGGGGCCAGCCAGGAGAAGGGAGGGAGGCCCCGGCCAGCAGCTGGCAACCACTAGGGACCCTACCAGTGCAGGACCCTATCACTGGGCCTCTAGTTAGTTAATAAATCTCAATCCAACAGCTTAAAGAAGAGTTGACTTTGGTAATGAAAAACTCAATAAAATAAATGACCAAATAAAAATAAGAAATTTCATATATAAAAAATTCGAAATAAAAAAGGAAATATAGTCACTGATGCACAAAAGGATTATAATTTCCTTGAAGAAAACTCAGCTGCCATTCTCCTCTAACTTATGGCACAGGCATAAAATGCCTGGGCAAGTTTGAGACTTGATCAGCACTACAAATATATAGATCAGCCTTGTGCCTCAATAATATAACCAGGGATTCAGTAAGCTAATTTTGTAAGCTGTTATCAATCCTGGAACTTGTTCTTATCAAAGTAACCCAGAAAGACAGAACCTAGCCTACCACAGCAGGTACAAGCACATTTCAGGCTTCAAAAGACAAGAGCTCTTCAATCAGCCAAGGCTAGTACAATATCCTAGTATGGAATATTAAGCAATCTTTTCTAATGATGATGTTCATATATATTTACTGGTATAGAAAAGTATCAAATATATTAAGTGGGAAAAAAAGGTTACAAAACATGATATAAATATGCTTTTTATTGATTTCAGAGAGGAAGAGAGAGGGAGAGAGAAACATCAATGACGAGAGAGAATCATTGATCAGCAGCCTCCTGCACGCCCCCTACTGAGGATCAAGCCCACAACCTGGGCATGTGCCCTGACCGAGAATCAAACCGTGACCTCCTGGTTCATAGGTCAACACTCAACACTGAGCCACACCAGCTGGGCCAAAGGTAGTTTTTAGAGCAAAGTCTTTTAAGTAACTTATTGTGGTGCTGTCATTAAAATACCTTGCAATTACCCCAAATCACTTGAACCACTTAATATCTGCCCAAATGTGGGCCAGTGGACCAAAAAGCATATGAGTGGCTAGTGGTGCAACCACAGCTGCTACTAAAAGAATAATGCAGCCCTAACCGGTTTGGCTCAGTGGATGGAGTGTTGGCCTGCCGACTGAAGGGCCCCGGATTCGATTCCGGTCAAAGGCATGTACCTTGGCTTCGGGCACATCCCCAGTGGGGTGTGTGCAGGAGGCGGCTGATTGATGTTTCTCTCTCATCGATGTTTCTAACTCTCTGTCCCTCTCCCTTCCTCTCTGTAAAAAATCAATGAAATATATTTTAAAAAAAGAATAATGTAAATAACTAACCTGGGTTTTCCATTGACATGAAGACAGTTTCTCCAGACAACGGGAATAGGGTAAGTGTGTCTTCGAAGACTGTTTTGTGTTTGAAGGTATATCCAGAGAAAAAGACAGAAAGGAAGTCAGTCTGTGCTCCAACACTTAGAATGTACCAGTAAGCCACCTCATGCAAGCAAATCGACAGCTGCAAACTATCAAAAACATAACCATTGATGCCTGCAAAAGAAATGGAGAACAAGAGGTTTTAGCAGTATCAGGGTTTACTAGTTTGGATTGTTGTGATAAGATTAGAAATGATGGTTATGTCCAAGAAGCGATAGCATTATACCTTCCAGAAAAGTCGATTGTTAATACTTGGTCAGCTAGGTCCTAATCCCAAGGGCAGGGGAGTCATAGACCATCATGGCAGAGATGGCTTTATTTTTTTTAATATATTTTATTGATTTTTTACAGAGAGGAAGGGAGAGAGATAGAGAGTTAGAAACATCGATGAGAGAGAAACATCGATCAGCTGCCTCCTGCACACCCCCCACTGGAGATGTACCCGCAACCCAGGTACATGCCCTTGCCCGGAATCGAACCTGGGACCCTTCAGTCCGCAGGCCGACGCTCTATCCACTGAGCCAAACCGGTTTTGGCAGCAGAGATGGCTTTGAGTGCTATATGGGGGTGTGGGTGGGGAGCAGGGGATTTGCATGGTCTCAAAGTGTCTCCCTCCAAACTACTTATAGTTGCAAGGGGGAAAGGAGTAACCAGACAGAGGAAAAATCAGAAAGAAAAACAAATTTGATCAGGTGAACCAAATGAATATCTGTTAATATTCCAGATTCAAGGACTAACGGGTTTCAAAAAAGCAGGACAGCCTGGCCGGTGTGGCTCAGTAGTTGAGCATCGACCTATGAACCAGGAGGTTATGGTTTGATTCCGATCAGGGCACATTCCCCAATGTGGGGCATGCAGGAGGCAGCTAATCAATTGACGTTTCTCATCATTGACGTTTCTACCTCTCTCTCCCTCTCCTTCCTTTCTGAAATCAATAAAAATATTTTTAAAACTTTAAAAAAGTTCTCTGAATATTTGTTGCTTTCTAAATAAATAAATATGTTTTATGATCTTATGCATTTATATGAAATTGTATATGTTTGTATATAATTATTTTTAAGGAACTATGACTTGCATGGCAGATAAAGCAATCCACTATATGGACATCAATTTGGCTTCAATTTCCCTTTGTCTATTACTCATTAGACAGGCACTGCTTTACTTACTGTGCATGATGTTGGAAACTTGGAAGTCTGGATCCTGGGGCTGCATTCCATCTGCATTGGGGAGGAAGCGCTGCATATTCTCTGTGAGGTACCAGCTTCGGTTCTCATCAAATATAGAAAACAGGATGACATTTCTCTTGTCTGACATCATCTGTTAATTACACACATTGAAAGAAGGAAATACTACCACCATTGTCAAGTAAGAATTTGCAGTCTACAATAGAAGTGATAGCATGCATGTGCTATATCTATAATCGTTTGGTTCAATTCCATTTCTCCATAGGTCACTATTATGGCATGGACCAGAGCCTGGGAGTGGGAGTGGGTGCTATGGGCAGTAAGTATATGTTTTTTGTTTGTTTGTTTGTCTGTTTATCCTCACTTGAGGATATTTTCCCATTGATTTTTAGAGAGAGTGGAAGATATGGGCGATCGAGCCTGAAACCAAGGTACATGCTTTTCACCTGAATCGAACCTGGGACCCTTCAGTCCACTCGCCAGTGCTCTATCCACTGAGCCAAACTGGTTAATCAATTGATTGCCTCCTGCACGCATCTGACCAGGGCCCAGGCTGGGAAGGAGCCTGCAACTGAGGTACGTGCCCTTGACCGGAATCAAACCAGGGACCCTTTGGTCTGCAGGCTGACATTCTATTCACTGAGCCAAACCGGCTAGGGCAGCAGTAAGCCTATGTTCAAAGCGAATGTATCCTCAGGACAAGAGGTTGACTGGACCCATTAAACTTCATTTATTCTGGAGCCAAAGCCATATGATGACTGATTTTTTGGTACAGTCTGTAGCCTCATTCTTTCCATGTCCAGAATAGAGGAGTTTTACTCGTAAAGACCCAAGTGATTATTCAGTGTCTTTCTTTTTTTAAAAAAATATATTTTATTGATTTTTTTACATAGAGGAAGGGCCCGCAACCCAGGTACATGCCCTTGACCGGAATCGAACCCGGGACCCTTCAGTCCGCAAGCCAACGCTCTATCCACTGAGCCAAACCGGTTTCGGCTCAGTGTCTTTCTTAAATAAGTTAGTCACGTCAAGTAAGATTAATGCCTTTCCTAAATTTCCATCTAGCAATTGCCCTTCCACAAGGCTACCAATCTATTAAAAAAATTAAAAATAGGCGCTACATTGTTTGGCTCAGTTGATAGATAGAGTGTCAGTCCTTGGACTAAGGGACCCAGGTTCAATTTCCGTAAAGGGCACGTACTTCAGTTGCAGGCTCGTTCCCCAGCCCTGGCTGGAGCACATGAGGGAAGCAACCAATCAATGTTTCTCTCTCTCTCTCTGTCTCTCCCCCTCCCTTCCACTCTCTCTAAAAATCAATAGAAAAATATCCTCGAGTGAGGATTAACAAAAAAAAAATTAAAAATATTTCAATTGATTTTTTAGAGAGAGAAAGGGAGAGGATAGAAAGATGGAAACATCGATGAGAGAGAATCATCGATCAGCTGCCTCCTGCACGGCCCCTATAGGCGATCGAGCCTTAAACCAAGGTACATGCTTTTCACCTGAATCGAACCTGGGACCCTTCAGTCCACTCGCCAGTGCTCTATCCACTGAGCCAAACTGGTTAGGGCAAAAAATAAAATTTTTTTAATAGAAAACAGAGATCAAATAATAAAGCTCAGATGAACTGCAAAATGTTAACTATTATTAATACCTTAAGTTTTCTGTTGAAAAAATTTTAAGTGTTTTTCAGAAAATCAATTTGTATAAGAACCAAAGTTATGAGTTAGTCACTTGTTAACTGAATCTTCTAAAATTTAATGTGTAAACTTCACTAATATGTATCAATTTCATTTTGCATAATCTGCTACACAAGACAAAAGGCTGAGGGGAAGAGATTGAAGTATATAGACGTACCTTTTAGTCCTCTTCCCCCCAAATAGTGGAGAAACCATAATTAGGAAAAATTTGTCAAGACAGGTACTTGGCCAAATTGATGCCTCTGGGTTTGTGTGCCACATTTTTTTTTTGCATTAAAATTCATGTGCTTTAGTCTCCAAACCAATGAAGTGTTTTCAGATTAGTAGGAATCTTATGTATCATAACCAAATGGACATATAGTCAAGCCTCAGCAACATGGCCATGAGTTTTTGTGAAGTAAGTTTTCTTATTCAGAGAATTAAACTTTATTTTTTAAAGTAGCAGAAGTGGTCCAAATTCTAGTCATATTCTGAAATATTTTATATCTTTCCCTGTATTTTGCTCAGCAAATATTTATTGAACTCTAGAGAAGTCTAGGCTGTGATAAGATTTGTGTGTCATCAAAAAATAGGCGATAATTGCCCTAAGCCGGTTTGGCTCCATGGATAGAGCGTTGGCCTGTGGACTGAAGGGTCCCTGGTTAGATTTCAGTCAAGGGCACATGCCCGGCTTGCAGGCTCGATCCCCAGTGGTGTGCAGGGGGAAGCCAATTAATGATTCTCTCTCATCACTGATGTTTCTATTTCTCTCTCCCTCTCCCTTCCTCTCTGAAATCAATAAAAATATTTTTTAAAAAATAAAAATAAAAATAGGTGATAATTGAGCATATTAGAAGGGTCAAGATCACCTACAAGGAGTGGAATTTTAGACTGGGTATGAGTATTGGAGAAATAATAGGGCCCAGGTCTCCTATTTATCCAGCAGGCAAGATTATTACACCAAACTTAAAATCAATTAACACCTGTGAGAGACCCAATGCATTTCTTTTACTGGCCAATATCGCAGATGACTATACTGTCTGCATTCTACCGGGAGACATACACCGAGGGAGTATAGGAAATCTTATGTGGAAGTTCCTATACATCATGTCATTTTTAGCTTCAAATAAGCCCTTGGAAAGAGAAGAATTCACCTGGTTTCCACTTTGATCTACAGATTCTTTGTAGCAGATGAGGAGAGGGCCAATGAGCCCTGAAGCCAGATCTCTCTCTTGATTAACGAAGCTTGAATAATATCGCGTCAGGCACCGAGGATCTGATTTAGTTGGCCCATCTTCTACAGTCACTGTCCATCTGTACTTGAATATATTTCCTGGCAGAATTGGCATATCTTTCAGATGTTTCACACCTACCCACATCCAAACCCCAGAATAGCTTGATTAGAATATAACAAGCCACATATTGGTAATCATGTTGCTATTGCACGAGCTCTACACATCTAGATGTACATATGTTTTTCAATAAATGGAAACTAAATTTGCACCTATTACAAGTTTAAGATTCATACAATTTTTAAAAAATATATTTTTACTGATTTCAGAGAGGAAGGAAGAGGGAGAGAGAGATAGAAACATCAATGATGAGGGAGAATCATCGATCAACTGCATTCAGCATGTCCCACTCTGGGGATTGAGCCCATTCGAACCATGACCTCCAGGTTCATGGGTCGATGCTTAACCACTGAGCAATGCCGTTGGGCACCCCCATAATTTTCTAAAACTACATATGTGTGTTTAAAGCAACAATTATAGCACTTTCTTGTGAGCATTATAAAGTACATAAGTGAAAGACATCTGGAAATTGTAGCATAAAGGATTGTGGGTGATAAATGTGCCTATATGGTGCATAACAGCTGGGGCAGGCCCAGCACAATTTTAGTTGTTATTGAGACTGTGACCTCATCTGTACCTACAGGTAAGTAAGAACTATAAAACTGAGTTAACACTTACCTTTTGGCCATCTCCCTTCATGCAAAGGCCTGACATCAGTGATTCCATGAGGGAAGATGTTATATGGTCGGCTTGCTTGATTCTTAAATATAATCTGAAAGTATAAATGAGCTAGATCAAGTCCTAAGACAACCAGGATCAAGAAAAAAAGTGTGGCCCTGACCGGTTTGGCTCAGTGGATAGAGCGTCGGCCTGCGGGCTAAAGGGTCCTGGGTTCGATTCCAGTCAAGGGCATGTACATTGGTTGCGGGCACATCCCCAGTCGGGGGTGTGCAGGAGGCAGCTGGTTGATGCTTCTCTCTCATCGATGTTTCTAACTCTCTATCCCTCTCCCTTCCTCTCTGTAAAAAATCAATAAAATATATTTTAAAAAAAGAAAAAGAAAAAAAGTGTGGCCTATATCCAGAGAACAAAAGCTTCTCTACATCCACATCATTGGAGTTTGTTCTTTTTTTCAAGATTCTTTTGTCTATGGGGGTCCTTTGCAATTCTATCTATATTTTAGGATTAGCCTGTCAATTTCTGCAAAAAAGGCAGTTGGAATTTTGATAGGGATTGACTTGAATCCTAATAATAAAAGGCTAATATGCAAATCAACCAAATGGCGGAACAACTGGTAGCTATGATGCGCACTGATCACCGGGGGGTAGACGCTCAACGCAGGAGCTGACCTGGTGGCCAGTGCACTCTCACAGGGGGAGTGCCCCTCAGCCAGAAGCCCTGAGCCAGTCTCATGGCTGACTAGTGCAGGGGTGGCAGCAGTACTAAGGATGTCCGACTGCTGGCCTAAGCTGTCAGTCGGACATCCAATGAGGGCTCCTGGACTACAAGGGAGTGCAGCCTGGACTGAGGGACCCCTCCCCCCACCAAGTGCATGATGTTGTGCACTCTAGTCTGTAGATAAATTTGGAAGAGTCTTAACAGTAATTGATTCTTCCAATCCATGAACATAATATGTCTTTCCATTTATTTACATCTTTAAATTATCTAAGCAGTGATTAGTAGTTTTCAGTGCACAAGTCCCTTTTTGTTAAATTTATTTCAAAGTATTTTATTCTTTTTTGATATTATAGTGAATGAGATTATTTTTCTTAATTTCATTATCAGAGTATTCACTGATAAGAATATACAGAAATATAATAAAAAAAAAACCAGGAGAGCTTTATGGTGGGAGCCGAGTGTGGAAGGAGAAAAGGAAATGAATGAGGACATTCTGGCTCCACGGGTGACCGCCCAGCAGGTGTGACGCTGGACACCAGCCTGGGAGGAGCCCCCAGGGATGTGCCGGCACTGCCTGGCGTCAGCAGCAGAGGTGCCCAGAGGGCTCAGGGTGCGATGCGCAGCCCAGGGAGCTGCAGCCAGGGAGCAGTGCTGCCCGCATGCGGTGGCC
>NW_006297836.1:335420-335747 GCF_000327345.1 Myotis davidii
ACAGGGCCAACGCCTGCTGCCCACCCTCCGCAGGGCGGGCCCAGTGCCCCAGCGAGTGTGGAGTGTGCGTGCTCCCCGGGCCAGGTCTAGAGCTCCTCGTAGTCCCCTCCCCCGCGGAGATGGCCACCTGGGGCCCCGCCCCCCAGGAAGGCTTCTAGCTCATCTGCCCGCCCTCTTGCCCCTGAGCTGCTTCCGGTCCTCGCCCTTCTTGTGCTTGCTCTTCTTCTTGGCCGCCTTTTATTCCTCCTCCTTGTCTTTCTCCTCCTCCTCCTCCTCTCTCTCCTCCTCCTCCTCCTCCTCCTCCTCCTCCTCGGGAGGCCTGCCCTC
>NW_006297836.1:335850-336195 GCF_000327345.1 Myotis davidii
GTCGGAGAGATCCTCCCGCACCGGGAACCCGTCCGCTCTCCGTAGTGTGTCCGAGTCGCTCTCAAAGTCAGGGTCATACATGACAAGGGACAACATCTGGGCAGCGATGGGCCCCTCAGGGTCACTCTCTGATGAGGCTGCCAGTTCGTCCTTCCCGTTGGGCCCCCGCGAGGGCTCTGCGCGCTTGTGCGGCCTTGGGGCCTTTGTGGGGGGCCTGTCGCTGTCCTGAGGGGCCTCAGCCTCAACTGTCTTCTCATCCTTCGGGGGGGCCACGTCATCCAGGAAGCTGTGGTCAAGGCCGTCCCCAGGAACAAATTTCTCGACGTCCTGGACTTTCGCTGGGGC
>NW_006297836.1:336311-341151 GCF_000327345.1 Myotis davidii
GCACCGCCATCTCGCCAGCAGCTCTCAGAAATATAATTTTTTAATATTGATTTTGTATCTCACAACCTTGCTAAACTTGTTTATTCTGCTTTTTAGCAGGATTTTCTGCAAATAAGATTATGTTATTTACGAATAATCTTCCTTTTCAATCCAAATGCCTCTAATTCCTTTTTGTGTGTGTGTGGCTCATTTCACTGGCTTCCAGTGCAATATTAAATAGAAGTGACAAGAGTGGACATCTTAACTTGTTCCCAATCTCTAGGGGAAAACATTCAGTTTTTCACCACATTATAAAGTTTTCTTAGATGTTCTTCAAGTTAAGGACCTTGACTTCTGTTGCTAGTTCAGAGTTTTTTCCGATCATGAATGGGTAGTGGATTTTGTCAAACCCCTTTCTCCACCTATTACGTGATCATGTGCTTCTTTCTTTTATTGAAATACTATGGTGTAGTTCATTACAGGCTGTCCAGAAATAGACTATGAGCCAAATTTGGCTCACAGGCAATAGTGTGCTGATTCCTGTACTATATAATTGGTGGGAAAAGTTTTAGAAGGGTATGTATCAAAGCCTAAGCAATGAATATTTCAAAGGAGTGGCAGGTTTAATGAGTGGCATTAAATTTGTATTGTATACACTCATATTTTTAAACCAACTTATACATTTATTTGTGTAGCATTTATGATTTTGAAAACATAATGCCCATTAGAGATAAGGCTGAATTATTAAGTTTTAAGAATCTCAAATCCCTCCAGACTTTTTCTTCTTACCCAACCTTATAGCTTTTCCTCAACTTACCAACAGCGTATCTCCAACTTCTCCATAAAGTAAAGGTCCCAGGATTCCTGATTCATATTGAATAGCTTCACGAGTTTTAAATGTTTCATTTGTGTATGCCATAAATCGGACTTTTTTGTACTTTCTACCAATACGCTGAGGACCATTATTCAAATATAGACTTTTATAACTGCTGTATGAGAAACAAAAAGATGAGAGGTTGAAATGGAGAATTCTAGGGAGAGGACAGGTAGCTAAAATCCAACTCTAAAACAGCTGAATGATTTAATCAAGGAAAAGAGTGGGAAAAGTACAAGCATCCTTGATGCTTAACTATTTTTTTAAATTAAAACTTTATTGTTGAAAGTATTACATGTCCCCTTCTTGCCCCCACTAACCTCTTCTAGCCTGCCCCAGCCTGTCCCAGGCTTTCACCACCCTACTGTCTGTGTCCATGGGTCATGCATATATACGTACAAGTTCTTCGGTTGATCACTTCCCACGTACCTACCCTCCCCCACCTTTCCTCTGAGATTCTGCATTCTGTTCTATGCTTTTATGTCTCTGGATCTAGTTTGTTCATCAGTTTATTTTGTTCATTCGATTCCACGTAGGAGTGAGATCATGTGATACTTGTCTTTCTCTGACTGGCTTATTTCACTTAGCATACCACTCTCCAGGTCCATCCATACATTCCTGATGCTTAGCTATTTTAGTTTCCAAACATATTAATGTACTTGACATTTGACATCATACCTGCACCTACCTCAAATGTGGTTTGAAGATTTATTGTTTTGAATAACTAGGAAGAACTTTTTGAGTATTGGGAAGAGATAGTAGCAAGAGTCAAAAGGTGCTTACCTGTCATTGGGGGAGGGGACTGAGGGAGCATAGTCCCAGTCCTCCTCTTCAGCAGCAATATAGTGGACCCAAGTTTTAGGATGCTTCTTGGCAACTGAGCGGGCTTGGATAAAGGAAGAAGGGTCATCATCATCAAACCTGACAAGATCCATGTCAGAGTCATAAGTATCATCATCCTCATATTCCTCTTCTTGGCTATTTTTCTTCCGTAGTTGGGGTTCCTCTGGGCAGCTATCCACTTTAACATAAGCTTCCATACCATCTGGAGTCAGACAAACAAAACAATGTCAAATTCCTACAAAACTTTCTTGCCTTAACTTCTGGCATCATTCTCTGTCATTAGGCCTTCAAGGCCCTCCCTCTTTTTTTAAAAAAAAGTATTTTTATTGATTTCCTAGAGGGAGAAAGAGAAAGAGACAGAAATAGAAACATCAATGATGAGAGAGAATTATTGATCAGCTGCCTCCTGCATGCCCTACATTTTCTCATAAAACATCTCTTCAGCTATGTATGACCTGCCATCTCTCCACAGTATCAAGGCTGAGGTAATGGGATCAGGCTGGAAAACCAATAATATACTGTCCTCCTCACTTTTGCCACTTCATTTATCCTGAACCCATCTACCTTGCCTCTATCACAGGTATCTAACTAAAATGTCACCAATACTACAAGTACTCAAGCCCTCTTATACTCAAGGCAACATTTTTACTCTGAAAGCTGGCAACCAGGGAATCTCAGTTGAGGTCTAACATAGTCCTATACTGGACAGTGGACAGAAAATGTAATTAAAGTAAGAGCTGGATACTTATTATACTAGTTTTTAAGATCCACAAGTATTACCATGTTGGTGTGAAGAGATATGGCAAAACAGTAGAAACTGGCCAAGGTCCATCAGGTGTGTCTGAGCAGTAAGGAAAGTTATTGGTGAGATCTCCAAGGAGGCCTGTCGATGGTTCCTCACAAGAAATGTGTGACCTTCAAGGAAAATTGAGTGCACTTCGGGGGCGGTGCCCATTCCAATCACATGCCAATAGACCAATTTCTTGTGACATCCGATCAGACCTGTAAAGTTGTAATAAGATAGCTATGGTCATGAAGTAGAGAAACTGAAATGGAAAACATTTTCTAAGATAGGATGGACAGCCTGGCTGGTGTGGCTCAGTGGTTGCGCATCGACCTATGAACGAGGGGTTCACAGTTCAATTCCCAGTCAGGGCACATGCCGGGTTGTGGACTCAGCTGATCAATGATTCTCTTATCATTGATGCTTCTATCTCTCTCTCCCTCATCATTCCTCTCTGAAATCAATGAAACATTTACAAAAGAATAGGATGAACAAATTGACCTTATAAAGTTTATTATCTTGACTTGGACCCAAACTTTCTAAGGACTCTGAGGTACTGTGAAAGTAACAGCTCTTGCCAGAGTCAGGAATGATTGTCATGCTGCTAATTCCAATGGGTATTTCTTAGTTTTCATTTGCACCTGTTGACCATTCGTTCCTTCTTGTGATTCTCTCCTTCACTGGCCTCTATGCCAACACCTCTCTGGGTTTTGTTCCCCTGTTGTTTAAAGTGCTTCTTCTGTCTCCTTCCTTGATCCCTCCTTCTCTACTCACCCATTAGATGACAGATCACCTCAGTGCTCAGCTTTAGGCCTTATTTTCTTGTTGATCAATATTTTCTCCCTGATCAATAACACTGATTCTCATGGTGTTAATGATCATACATATGCTGATAACTCTCCTGTTTCAGACCTCTCCCGTAACTCCCAGACTCATACAACTACCTTTTCACTATCTTCACCTGGATTATTTCATAAAACCCACACACCCAAAATCAAATTTGAGATCTTTATTACCTCATCTTCTTTCAGAGAGCCTCATTTCAGTGACTGGTACCATCCTGCATTCAATTATGTGAGAGTTATTACAGTCTTCACTCTCACTTTTTACATTCAATCTAACACCAATTGTGACAATGTGATTAATAACACTAATATTTACTGAGCATTTTTTCATTTCAAGCACTGTCCAGAGTCTTTTCCACGTTTTAACTCATTCACTCCTCACAATAACCCTATGAATGTAGAAATTACTATCATCCTTCTCTTAGAGGAAACTCATGCCCAGGGAGGTTCATTAACTTGCTCAAATTTGAACCCAAGCAACTAAATATTTAGATATCATACTGTTAACTACTAGGGCACAGCTGTTTTCTATTTTGGCTCTCGGAGCCTTCAAATATATATATATTTTCACTATTATTACTACTCGAACCATCTTAAGCCAAGCTAGCTACCATTATCTCTTACCTGAACCACTGGAATAGCTTCATTACAGGTCTTCCCACATCTGGTCATACTCCCTTCCAAGCTTTCCACTCACAAGGAAACTTATGTGGTATGTTTGCATTTCAGATCTGATTGTAGTATTCTTCAGCCCAAAACCCTTCAGTGACTCCCATTCCATATAGAATCAAGTCCAAACTCTCTAGGAAGGCCTAGAAATCCCTGAATAGCTGGATCCCTGTACCTCCCCAGTCTCATCTCACATCACCTCATTTCCCTATTCCCAATCTTGTTTCAACACTCAATATAAATGGCACTTCTTTAGGGAAGCCTTCTCTGATCCCCAGTCTAGATCAGTCTCCTTTACTGTATGTTCACATATGATTATGCAATTTTCCTTCGAATTCTTGGTTTGTAATTTTGTATTTATTATTATGATTATTTGATTACAACATGTCTGCCTATTATGCTCTAAGCTATGTGAGAGCAGGGACTTTCATGATTTGAAAGTTAATTTTTTTCTAATTCTAAGATCATGCATATTCATGATAGAATTATTGGAAATACAGCAAAGAATTAAGGGAATACCTGAAGGAAGAAGATGGCGGCGATATAGGCAGACGCGTCCCAGGTCCTGTCCCGGAGCAAATGGAGTGAGCAGCTGAAACTAATAGCACCCACCCCGAATTGGTGAAATTGCTCAGCTGGTGAGACAGTTTGCAGCCGGGAAGGGCAGAACTCCCTTGGAAAGGTTAAAAAAAAACAAACACAGGGATTTGGGCAGGAAACTTTGCCAGCCCTCTGAGCCCAGAGGGTCGGAGGGAGCCCGCGTGGCAGACAGCCGCGTCCCTTGGGACAGGCACAGCCCCTGACGGGGGAGAGGCGATCCGCGGGCTTCCTGGCGCCGCCGGGGGA
>NW_006297836.1:348442-374554 GCF_000327345.1 Myotis davidii
TTATTTTCTTGTGTTTCTAAATTTTCCATTTTCCTCTTTCTTGGCTTACATTCCAGTTTTACTGAATACATTTTCAATGGCTTCTAAGGGCTACCATTTCTTTCTTTTTTTTTTATTGTTTTATTGCTTAAAGTATTACAAAGGGTATTACATATGTGTCCTTTTTTTCCCCCGCCTTTGACAATCCCCTGGTAAGGGCTACCATTTCTAAAAATGTCTTTATTCTTCCCCCAATGCTGATTTACAGTTTGGCTATGAATTCTAGGTTGAAAATGACTTCTACCTTAGAACTGTAAAGTACTGCTTTATTATACTGACAATCTAATTCTCATGTCTTTATATGTGACTGTTTCTCCCAGGTCTCTGTGTTCTCAGAATTCCACAATAATAATTTTGTGTTGGGATCTTTTTTATTTATTTATTTATCCTGCTGTGAAATTTTAATACAAAGACTCAAATCTTTTTATTCTTTTTTTTTTTCCAAAAAGAGTTCACATTATATGTTTATTTTTTAAAAACTGACTTAGCAACAGGAAGCTAGTTTCTGAGTTTATTTCCACACTTGCCCTCTGAACCCTGTCTTGTTGAATGATTCAGAGTATCAGATTCTCTCCCATAATTTCCTTTCAACAGAACTTACTGTATTACCCACCCATCCTCCAGACGTAAATGGCTAAAACAGCTGGCTCTTTCACTCTCGGTATATACACACAAACACAAATGAGGTACACACACACATACGTATAATATACATCTCTGCATATATAAACACACACTTTGGTCATTTATTTTTTTAACAGCACAAAGATCATTAATCAAAATATAATTCATTTGAACAGTCAAGGCTTGACATGAGATCATTATTTCAAGAAAACCCAAAGAGACTAAGCTCCCAAACATCAATGATGAGAGAGAATCATTGATCGGCTGCCTTCTGTACACCCCCAACTGCGGATTGAGCCCCAAACCCAGGCATGTGCCCTTGGCTGGAATTGAACCCGGGACCCTTCAATCCGTAGGCCAACACTTTATCCACTGAGTCAAACCGGCTAGGGCGAACCTGAGGATTCTTCAGCGAGTGTATACATACCTGGAAGAGACCGGTTTACATAGCCATTGATTGTGTGCATTTCAGTCCGGGGCCGAGCAGATGCCTGTGTGGAGGACTCATGTGTTTCTGAATGCCAACTTTTTCCTGATGAGATAGGATACAAATGTAGGCCCAACTGAGTGTCTGTCTCATGACTGACCCTCCTTTTCTTCTTCCCTCTCTCCCATGGGGTAAAGACTGCTCACACCTTAAGCATTTCTTCTTCTTTTTTTTAAAAAAAGATTTTTTAAAATTGATTTCAGAAAGGAAGGAGAGGGAGAGAAAGATAGAAACATCAATGACGAGAGAGAACATCGATTCCCAGTCAGGGAACATGCCTGGGGTGCGGGAGGCGGCTGATCAATGATTCTCTCTCATTGTTCATGTTTTTGTATCTCTCTTCTTCTCCCTTCCACTCTGAAATCAATAAAAATAAATAAGTAAGTAAATAAATAAAAGTTAAAAGGTGAAGATAAAAGAAGGCATATTCATTGAAGCAGAGAGTAGAATGGTGGTTTCCAAGAGCTGGGATGGGGGAAATGGGGAGATATTAGTCAAGGGTACAAACTTTCAGTTTTAAAATGAATAAGTTCTGGGGATAGAAAGCACAGGCATGATAATCATAGTTACTAAGAGTGTGTTGAAAAAAAAAAGTGTGTCGAACACTGGAAATACCCTGAGAGTAGATTTCACGTACACTTGCCACACGCAAATGGTCACTGTGAGAAGATGGATGTCAAATTAGCTTGACTGTAGTTAACTATTTCACTTTATGTATGTAAAATCATCACCTTAAATATATGCAATGTACAATTTTTACTAAAATTTTCTTAAGTTAAGCAAAAAGTCCTTGTTTGTGGACTTAATGAGAGGGATTAGGCTAACCTGTGACCCAGCTCCTGTATCTTACCTCAGCTGCCAATGAAACCATGGGTGCATTTAGGGGTGGGGATTCATTGTCATTTCCACCTCCTTCATTTCTGAACAGTAAAGTAGTTTATGATCTTTCTGGAATCACTTCTGGACAATAGCAGCTCTCATTTCAAGTACCAGAATAAATTAATATATTTGCTTTCTTTCAGGAGTTCAAAATTCAGATTGCAGCTCACTAACCTTCATCAAATACAGCAAAAAGCAGTACAAATTCGTGTGTCCTTTCTTTGGCCAGACTCCCTGCAAAAGAAGGGAGGACATTTATTGTCTATTGAAAATCCTTTCCAGCAAACTGACACTAGGAGGAGACATTACTTCATCAACAGCCTGAGAGTAGAACAGATGTAGTCCTTTGTCTCTTGTTAACTTTACCATAACATCATTTCTTTGGTGTGAGGTTTCCTATACCAATGCTTCTAAAACTCTTCGGGTGCTCGCTTCGGCCGCACATATACTAACATTGGGACGATACAGAGAAGATTAGCATGGCCCCTGCACAAGGATGACACGCAAATTCGTGAAGCATTCCATATAAAAAAAAAAAACACCACCACAACTAATTCGGGTAAAGAACCTTTTTTTTTCAAATTTCAAATTTGTTGCAGACCATGACTTTTGTAAAATGTAATAAAAATGAATTACTAGCCCAGCCAGCATAGCTCAGTGGTTGAGCATCAACCACTGAGGTTGTGGTTCGATTCCCAGTTAGGACACAAGCCCGGGGTTGCAGGCTCCATCCCAGTGTGAGGTGGGAAGAGATTATCCAAAGAACTTATATGCATATATGCATTACCTATGGACACAGACAATAGGGTGGTGAAGGCCTGGGACGGGGCGGGAATCGGGTGGAGGGAGGCAATGTGTGTGTGGGGGAAGGGACATCTGTAATAATCTCAACAATAAAGATTTAAAATATATGTATATATTTTAAAAGATATATAAAATACAAGCCCATATAATTATATTTTATATAGTATATACATGTGTTCAGAGCAAATATAAGAGAAAAAGAAAAATTACAAAATGTGCCTATAAGCAATTAATAGAGAATTTCTATTATGTTTAACATTTTTACTTCTGCAGTTGTAAATAAACGAAAAATTTGTGAGCAAAATAACAACTATCTATATTAAACACCTCAGTCACACTTTAAATGAACACCATGTACACCAATATTTGGAATTGTTAATGTTAAAAATGAGCTTGCTTCATGTGTTAATGGTTGAATTTGTTGGCTGTCTTTCTTAGCATTGTATTTCTTCATTTTGGGGGAAAGTTTTCTTTGAAGCCTTAGTTTGAGTAGGAAGATTTTTGCTTATGATATTCCCCTTTTGTCTCTCTTGTACCCTGGCTTCTTGGAAAGTAAAAGTTGGACAAAGAAAGTAACTCACCTATACAAATTTAAAATACAAGCAAAGTTATCGGAAAACACTTTAATTATTTTATTTTAAAATTATCAAGTAGGGGCCCTAGCCGATTTGGCTCAGTGGATAGAGCATCGGCCTGTGAAATGAAAGGTTTCGGGTTTGATTCCGGTCAAAGACATGTACCAGGCAGGCTCGATCCCTGGCCCTTGTTGGGGCGTGTGCAGGAGGCAACCAATCAATGTGTCTCTCTCACATCGATGTTTCTCTGTCTCTCCCCTTCCCTTCCACTCTCTAAAATTCAATGGAAAAAATATCCTCAGGTGAGGAATAATAAAAAACAAAACAAAACAAAAAGTGCATTGTGGCAACATAGGATGAACACCTGTTCCTCTAGGAAACTAGATTACGCTCCTTTTCATGGGCATGATGCTAGGGGAAAGGAACCTCTTTCAGATTAATAAATGCTATCTTTTATGGATAGACCCAGATGTTTGTATTTCCCTGCTTATTTCCTCTCAATCCTACCTTTTCTTACACTTACCTTCTCTACAAACCAGGAGGGTTCCAATGAGACCTGAATTCAGGTCTTTCACCAGGTCCACATGAGAAAAATAGGAGTAGGTGAGACATGGTGGGTCAGAGGCCATTGGGCCATTCTCCTTCAGGACCTCCCAGACATAGGTATGACTGTCACCAGGAATGACTTTATCATCTTCCTTCTCCCTTTGGCTGGTCTGATCCTCATATTGAGCACCTAAAGCAAGAATGCATAAAACTGTCATTTTTATGCCCATTGTCCACTCGGGGAAACATATCAAATTTATTGTCACCAGTAGATTCTACACAAGCAACAGCCTTTCTGCATCTTTAGTTGGAAGACTAATAAGCAGCAGCTATAGCTCGGCCAGCATGGCTCAGTTGTTGAGCATCAACCTATGAACCAGGCGGTCACGGTTTGATTCCTGGTCAGGGCACGTGCCTGGGGTGTGGGCTCAATCCCCATTGTGGGGTGTGCAGGAGGCAGCTGGTCAGTGATTCTCTCTCATCATTGTTTTTTTTAAATATATTTTATTTATTTTTTACAGAGAGTAAGGGAGAGGGATAAAGAGTTAGAAACATTGATAAGAGAGAAACATCGATTCAGCTGCCTCCTACACATCCCCCTACTGGGGATGTGCCAGCAACCAAGGTACATGCCCTTAACTGGAATCAAACCTGGGACCCTTTGGTCCTAAGGCCGACGCTCTATCCACCGAGCCAAACTGGTCAGGGCTCTCATCATTGTTGTTTCTATTGCTCTCTTCCTCTCCCTTCCTTTTTGAAATCAATTTAAAAAATGACAAGTATGCAAAGCCATAGAGATACAAAGCATATCAGTGGTTGCCTGGGACTGGGGGTGGAATGGGGCTTGAACTTGAAAGAGAGAACTTCTTTAAGTGTCCTAAAGCTGGATTGTGTTGATGACTGCACAACTGTCTAAATTTACTAAAAGTCATCAAACTACCTTAAAGGGGTGAATTTTGTGGTATGTAATTTGTACCTCAATAAAGCTATTTAAAAATGCTATGAGGTAGCTATACACAAAAATCAATTTGAGATGGTGTGAAGGGTAAAATAATAAAACTTCTAGAGGAAAGCATAGAAGACAATTTTCGTGACTTTGGGATAGGCAAATGTCTTAATAAACAGGACACAAAGCTCTAAAATAAAAGAAAAATGTGATAAATTTTTGTGTTTCATTAACTGTTGAATTTCTATGCTTCATTAACTTTAAGAACATGTGTTTATGAAAATAAAATTAAGATAGTAAAAATTCAACCCACAGACTAGAAGATATGCAAATATTTATATGTCTTTGGATTGGTATTTTGAATATAAAGTACCTCCACAATAAGAAAATAATAACTCATTTGTTTTCAACAGGATAAACGCTTAAACACTAGGTCAAATACTTTACAAAAGGATATGAGAAAAGTCAACAAACTCATAGAATGATATTTAACATCACAAATTTACTTGACAGTCGTGGGATCCCAGACTAGTATAAGAAGGTCAGGAACTTCTTGATCATAACATCCTATATAATAAAACCCTAATATGCAAATCAACTGAATGGCGGAATGACTGGTTGCTATGACACACACTGACCACCAGGGGGCAGATGCTCAATGCAGGAGCTGCCCCCTGGTGGTCAGCCAGAAGCAGGATTCATGGCTGGCAAGTGCAGTGATGGTGGCAGGGAGCCTCTCCCACCTCTGCAGCAGCACTAAGGACCCCTTGGGGGATGTCCGCCTATAGGCAGACATCCCCCGAGGAGTCCCGGACTGCGAGAGGACACAGGCTTGGTTGAGGGACCCCCCTGGTGCAAGAACGTCATGCACAAGGCCTCTAGTAAAAATATGAAGGCTCATGGTAGGACTATAAATCACATGGGCATTAGGCCATCACCTGACTGTGTTGTTCCTGGGCAGAAGCACTGTAGATGCCCGTGTGAGAAATTAGATAATCAATTTTCCCAAACCTCACCTGGCTTAGGATACAAGTGCTATATGCTGCACAATTGTGAGAACTCTGGACTCTCTCAAATGCCCCTAGACTTATTTTAAATGCTCCCAAGTAGATAAGCCTCATGGAAATAGCCAGCCCAGCTCCAGCCAGAGCTTGGAATGATTTTTCCTCTATACCATCTGCCCCATCCTATCTCCTTCCTCCAATCCAGGTCAGCCCTGGCCTCATGAGTGCAACCCAGAAAATTAAGGTCTTCCAATTTCAGAATGAGAAATTGGTCAACATATAAGCATAGTTAGGCTGTACAACATAGAGCATGTGCTCCAATAATTTATTAAGGATTTTCTTGAATCTTCTTGATCTATATCTATCTGGACAATATCATAGTCAATTGTGGCACCCTCTTCACTCCCTTCCTGCATTGTGAAGTTTAAGGAGAAGATCGTTGAAGTGGGGACTGTGGCCAAACAGGTTGTTTGTTTTAACGAGGTCAGCTTGTGCTTCTGCTAGTTGTCTCTCATCCCCTGGTGGCATCCATATTTAGAAATGGGGGGAGGGGAAGGAGAGAAAATATCTGAAAAGTCAGAATCTAAAAAAGGAGAAGGAAAATTCTGTTTCAACTTTATACCATGAGTCTTGATTCCTCTCTAGTAAGTTTTCTGGGCATAGGAAGGCAGATGAAGTGGGAATTTTAGGATCTGTGGCTTGGATTCCCATGGGAGGAGAGGGGACCAAATAAAAATTCGGGGGATTAGACTAAAATGACAATGTTCTTAACTTCATGAAATAGGCCTAGGTTAGCCTCTTAACTCTACTATTCACTAGTTTGATGACCTTATACTCAATATTCTTCTATGCCGAGATGACAGGACAGTAGGAGGACATTTGACTCACCTTCAGATGCTTTCCAGTAGGAAACACCAACAGCATGAAGACTGACCGCATGAGAAGCCATGTTCTTAAGTGTAATGACCACTGTGTCAGAAACCTCAGCCCGAATGGTAGGACCCAGCAGACCTGCAAGAATGAGATGCACCCCAAAGGTCACTTGGAGGGTGGCACTCCAGAAAACCTTTTTTTATGAAAGTTATGGTCCGAGTCACAGTGGAGAAGCATGTCTCTGTGGTTACTGATAAAAAGTGGTAGTCAAATGAATGAACGTAGAAACTGCTATTACCAGCTCAACTTTATGATTGTTCTGAGGGCACAGTTCTGGCAATTCATTCAATGCATTCATTCATTTAACTAATAGTAGCTGAGTTCCGACTACAGTATATTCTAGAGACTGTCCTAGGCAGCGGAGATATAGTGAATAGGACAGATCATGGAGATCACATCTGAGAGACATTAAGCACATAAAAAATAAGCCCAGCCAGTGTGGCTCCATGGTTGAACGTTGACCCATAAACCAAGAGGTCATGGTTGATTGCCAGTCAGGGTACATGTAAGGGTTGCGGGCTCAATCCCCAGTAGGGGGCGTGAAGGAGGCAGCCAATCAATGATTCCTGAATAGGTGGGTTGATATCTCTCTTTAGAATTTGGGGATACTTGTCACCTATAATTTTTAACAATAATTCTAAGATAGAAAATGTTTCATCTGAACATCTTTTGCATGCTTATTTGACATCTAAGTGAAGGTATCAAGCAAGCAGTCAGAACTGAAGATATAAACTTATTAGCATAGAGATGATATTTTAAAGCTATGAGACTGAACAAGATCATCTAGGGATTGAAGGTAGAAAGAAAATAAAGCAAATGCAGGTCCATGATCCTTGGCACTCTAATATCTACAGTAAAAGCAGAGGAGGAGGGCCCAGCAGAAAAAATTGAGACTATTCACCCAGTGTGTTTCCCGATAGGTGGTAGTAGATACCCCGTTTTATAATAAACAACCAATACTGTTTTCATACCCATCCATGGTGGCCTGGGCTTGGCAGTGTTGAAAAGGTGATCCGTGAACTCTACAAAGACAGTCTTTTTGTATATGACTGAGGTGTTGAATGGAAAAGATCTTGGCACTTCAGGAGGAAACCTGTGTGAAAAAGGAAAAAGTTTTATGATAAATCATAGCCCTCGCTGGTTTGGCTCAGTGGATAGAGCGTTGGCCTGCAGACTGAAGGGTTCCAGGTTTGATTCTGGTCAAGGGCACATGCTCAGGTTGCGGGCTCGATCCCCAGTGGAGGGTATGCAGGAGGCAGCCAATAAATGATTCTCTCATCATTGATGTTTCTCTGTTTCTTTCTCTCTCTCTCTCTCCTTTCCTCTCTGAAATCAATAAAGATATACTTTAAAAATGATAAATCATATAATTGATACCCATACAGTGCATCAGCCAAAAAATCATTTGCCAAAGCAATAACTACAGTATCCTTCAATTTCATCTCTAAAACAGACTATAACTTTTATCTAAGTACCTTGTATTCAAATTTTGTCAGTATGTACCTAAAATTATACTTCCCTTCATAGGGATACCAGAAATAAGGAATACAACAGAGAAAATGACCTTCCAATGAAAACTATGTATATTGAGACCTACAGGTGCCAGGAGCTATAATTTAGAGTCAATCCTCCATTAATACTAATTACTTCTTAAAATATATCTTTATTGCTTTCAGAGAAGAAGGAACAGGATGAGAGAGATAGAAACATCAGTGATGAAAGAGAATCATTGATTGGCTGCCTCCTGCACACCCCACACTGAGGATTGAGCCCACAACCTGGGCATGTGCCCTGACGGGGAATCAAACTGTGACCTCCTGGTTCATAGGTCGATGTTCAACCGCTGAGCCACACCAGCTGGGCTAATGCTCATTCTTGTCTCTAGTCAGATACTCCCAATTACCCATTTATTTGTGGATCAGCTACTAAATCAGAAATTTTATAATTATATAAATGTTCCCAAAATGTTTCCTATGCCTAAAGGATAAAACTCTTTTAGGTGAAGGCTGGTTCCCAAAACCTTTTCCTCTCTCCCTACCTGACAAGTTAGGTTGTTATTTCCTGAGGCCGAGTTTAGGTTGAGCAATAAAAAGGACCAATGTGAATCCTAGTGAAGAAGGCCCCCGTGAATTGGTAGAAAATACCAAGTGGTTGAGGTGAGTATTTCCACGCACTGGTTTTCATCTGCTAATTATTTTTGCACCCCAGGGAGTGTTTCCGCAGATTTCTATATGCCATAGAGAGCCTCTCCTGGCTTATGCTTCTGGACATCTAATTTCTCACCAGATTTTACCAACTGGTTTTGTTTCAACAATCAAGAGACTATAGGCACAGGCATGGACATTTCGGGAATGAATATTCATGTGGAGAAAGCAAAGGCTCTTGCCCTGGAAGAAAGTTTTCACGTGCAGATCCTGGTCTCCAAACCTTGATCAGTCAAAAAAAAATTAAGCACTCACTCCCCCCACAGATGTATATTCATTCATTTATAAACCATACTAGAGGCCCAGTGCACGAATTTGTGCACATGTGGGGTCCCTCAGCCTGGCCACTGATTGGGGCCATCGGGGCTGTCTCGCCCAGTCCTGATCAGGGCCAATGGGGGCCGGCCAGCCAGGGGGAGGGACCGTGGGAGGTTGGCCGGCCACAGAAGTTAGTTATGAAAGCACACTGACCACCAGGGGGCAGCTCCTGCAGTGATCATCTGCCCCCTGGTGGTCAGTGCACGTCATAGTGACCGGTCGACCAGTCGTTCGGTCGACTGGTCCTAACGGTCGCTTAGGCTTTCAAATATAGAGATATTACATGCCGCTGTGCCATCATAAAACACATGCTAAAAATAAATATGAAAAAAGAGATGTTTTTAAAGATATATAATTACATGTGGAGTGAGTGTTGTTTCTGATGTCTTATTGACTCTCAAGGGCTTTTGAAAAGCAGGAGATATGCCTGGCCGGTGTGGTTCAATGGCTGAGCATCGGCCTATGAATCAGGAGGTCAAAGTTCAATTCCCAGTCAGGGCATATGCCTGGGTTGTGGGCTTGATCCCTAGTGTGAGGACAACACACTGCAGGAAGCAGTTGATCAATGATTCTCCCTTATCATTAATGTTTCTATCCTTCTCTCCCTCTCCTTTTGTCCCTGAAATCCATAAAATATATATATGTGTGTGTGTAAGAAAAGTGGGAGATGTGATGGAAGGAGGACAACACAAATAAATGGTGATATACTTGGTATGGGATACCACTGAAGAAAGAACCCCAAACATTAGCTACAAATGACAACAATAAAGATAAGGTGGCGGAAAGGAGAGGCAGCTTCCGAATGTGGATATTAGTATGCTTGGAGCAAAAGCCACACCATACCTAGGATTACGAGGATGTGAAATCAATAACAAGGTACCTGACATTTATTGCTTATTTCTTTCTTAATCTTTTGCTGAAATAACAAAAATATCAACGTTTCTTTCAGGAGCAGCCACACCAAAGAATCATTCATTCCTGTAAGAATTTTTTTTCCTTTTTCTTATAAAGGCTTTAGTAGGAATGCTGAGGTAGAGAAGGAAAATGCAATATAACATTGTGAAAGTTGCTAAACTGAAAAATCAGTGATATACAAGGAATGAATCAAAAGATACCTTGAAGGAAATGAAAATGAAAACACAACCCAAATCTATGGCACAAGGCAAAGGCAGTCCTAAGAGAGAATTTTATAGTATTACAGGCCTATCTCAAGAAACAAATAAACAAAAAATCTCAAACAATCTAACTTTACACTAAAAGGAACTTGAAAAATAAAAAGCTCAAAGTGAGTAGAAATAATAAATACTAGAGCAGAAATAAATGAAATAGATTAAAAAAACAAACAAACAAACAATACAAAAGAAACCAATGAAACCAAGAGCTGGTTCTTTGAAAAGATAAAGTTTGATGAACCTTTAGCGAGACTCATAAGAAAAAAAAGATGGAGCCCTTGCTGGTTTGGCTCAGTGGATAGAGCATTGGCCTGTGGACTGAAGGGTCCTGGGTTCAATTCCAGTCAAGAGCACATGCCTGGGTTGTGGGCTCGATCCCCAGCAGGGGACGTGCAGGAGGCAGCCAACCAATGATTCTCATTATTGATGTTTCTATCTCTCTCCCTCTCCCTTCCTCTCTGAAATAAATAAAAATATATTTAAAAAAATACAGGAGTCAAACAAATAAAATCAGAAATGAAAGAGGAGAGGTAACAACTGACACCAAATAAACACAAGGGACTGTAAGAAAATATTATGAACAACTATATCCCAACATATTGGACTATGTGAATCAAATGGATAAATTCCTAGAAACATACGATCTTCCAAAACTGAATCAGGAAAAAATCAGATAATCTGAATAGACAGATTACTACTAGTAAAATGGGAGGAGTAATAAAAAACTCCCAACAAACAAAAGTCCTAGACCAGATGGCTTCACAGGTTTTTTGTGGGTTTTTTTTTTCAAACATTCAAAGAAGAACTAACATCTATTCCTTGACAATCTATTCCAAAAAATTCAAGAAGAGGGAAGACTCTCAAGCTTATTTTATGAGGCCAGCACATTATCCTAATTCCAAAACCAGACAAAGACACTACAAAGAAAGAAAATTATAGGCCAAAGTCCCTGATGAACATAGATGCTAATATCCTCAACAAAATATTAGCAAAACAAATCCAGCAATACATTAAAGATCACACACCATGATCCAGTGAGATTTATTCTGGGGATGCAAGGTTGATACAATATCCGCAAATCAATAAATATACTACACCACATAAACAAAATGAAAGACAAAAAACAACAACACATGATCATAACAATAGATGCAGAAAAAGCATTTGATAAAATCCAGCATTAATTTATGATAAAAAGTCTCAGTAAAATGGGAATAGAGGGAACATCCCTCAACATAATAGAGGCCATATACAACAAAACCACAGCCAACATCATACTCCATGGGCAAAAACTGCAGATGTTTCCCTTAAGATCGGGAGCAAGGCATGGATGTGCACATTCACTACTCTTAGTTGACATCGTAGTGGAAGTACTAGCCACAGCAATCAGACATGAAGAAGAAATAAAAGGCATCCAAATTGGAAAAGAAAAAGTAAAACTGTCATTATTTGCAGATGACATGATGTTATATATAAACAACCCTAAATATTCTACCAAAAACTACTAGAACTGAGAAATGAATTCAGTGAAGATACAAAATAAATATCTAGAAATCAGTTGCATTTTTATATACCTACTAAAGGCCCGGTGCACAAAATTTGTGCACTCGGGGTGGTGGTGGGGGGAGATGTGTGTTCCTCAGCCCATCCTGTGCCCTCTCGCAGTCCGGGAGCCCTTGGGGGATGTCTGACTGATGGCTTAGGCCCGCTCCCCCCTGGGAAGCGACCTAAGCTGGCAGTCAGACATCCTTAGTGCTGCTGTGGAGACAGGAGAGGCTCCTACCACTGCCACTGCGCTCACCAACCATGAGCCCAGCTTCTGGCTGAGTGGAGCTCTCCCTGTGGGAGTGCACTGACCACCAGGGGGCAGCTCCTGCATTGAACATCTGCTCCCTGGTGGTCAGTGTACATCATAGTGGCTGTTTGGTCAATCTGCATATTAGCCTTTTATTATATAGGATAATGAACTGCCAAAAAGGGTAGAGGTGAGGCCATAAGACCTTTTTTGTGAGGCACACAGTTATCCTCCACCCACCCAAATCAGGAAACACTGGTGAAGGTGGAAAAATGCATTCAGGTTCCCATCAGGGTGAAACCCGAGTAGGTCCCTGAGTTTGTGCTCCTGGAGTTTGGATGAGGGGTGTGGCCTAGAGACGCATGTTTGAACTATTCTAGTGAACAATAAAAATCCATCAAATTGCAGACACAGCAGACCCTGCAATGTGAGTTTCCAGGAGTCACACTCAACTCAAACTGCACGGAATGTTCGAAAAGAGAGGGATGGACAGACAGCTGCTCACAGAAGGAGGCTCTGTGAGCCCCAGACATGTCGATGTGGAAACCAAGGCAGAAAGAATTAGCTGAGGAAGCCAGGGAGACTGCTTCTTAAGAAAACAGAAGGGGTTGGGTGAGCCTTAGAATGGTGAGCCTACGCCTAACAGTGAGCACTCACTCACATAAAGTCAAGACTGTTGGGAGCACGAGGAGAAACTGACCAGTGTACAGTCACAGAGGAAGACCTTCACACCCTTGGAGGGACCTAGCAGCAGATTGGCTGAAAAGGCTTCTTGAACCTGTGCATTGGTTTTTTAAAAATATATAGTTTTATTAATTTCAGAGAGGAAGGGAGGAGATAGAAACATCAGTGATGAGAGAGAATCATTGACCAGCAGCCTCTTGCATTCCTCGCCCCCCCCCACCCCCCCTGCGACTGGAGATGGAGCTGTGACCTCCTGGTTCATAGGTAGGCTCAGCCACTGAGCCACACCAGCCGGACCTGCGCATTGTTTTGAGTTGACCTCTCTCAAAGGGACCAAATGAATGGGGCAAAGGTGAGGCTGAGTTCATTCTCACCTCTCTAGGCACCCTCCCCTCCCACAAAGCCCTGCATTTCACTCCATTCCAGGGTTTTCTGGGCACCCACCCGAGAAAGCACGTAGCAGGAACAGCTCTGCCAACCCGAGGCCATGACAAATGACTTTCTGTACTGGCTGAGGGCCAGAGCCAGAGTACTGATAAGAAAGCTCTTCCAGTAAAAGGAGTTGATTTACCGAGGAAGGAATGAGGGCCTGCATTTTTAGAGAGCCACCAGCATGCTGCAGGAGCAGGTTATCAGAGGCACATCTTGTCCACTCGTGGTACACTGACACCTTACTTTCAATCACTCCCATGGCTATATGGAGGCTCCCTGCTGACCAGTTACTAGTGGAGGAAAAAGCCTGGGAAGTCTTGATATGCAGATGCAAGCCAAAAACTGATTGCTGTAAATCCCCCAAGGGGCCCAACTTCGGCCCTTGTTGTTGATTGTCCTTTTGGCTAGAAAGAGAAATGGCCTGCCCTAGCCGGTTTGACTCAGTGGATAGAGCCATACGATCCGTCTCTCGGCCAATTTTTTGCTTTGAGTTGCGAGCTAAAATTCGGGTTACGAGCCAGCTTCAGATATCCCACCGCTTGTTGGTGCAGCGAACGTCACAGTGAACGCCACAGCATCAGCCCAGCATCACGTGTCTCACTCGTTCACTTTAATGATTTGACATATGAGTAATTTGAGTTACGAACTCCATCATGGAATGAATTAAAGTCGTAAGTCAAGGCCCCACTGTATTAGAAAAAAAAAGAAGAAAAGCGAAATGGCCCAAGGTTCAAATATATACAGACTAATGGACAAAAGCAAATGGCTTGGTTGTCTGGTCAGGGGCCTTGAAAGAAAAGACTAAAATATCAGGGACAAAAGTGTCTCTGGGCAAGGCTTATTCAGTGAATAGACACTAAATAGAAAGATCATTTCATATGTTAATGCCATCAGAGAGCATCTACCATGGAAGAAGCACAAAACAATAATGTGGACAAAATTACTAGCACTAGCCATCGCAGTGCTAAGCGTCTCTGGTGGCAGGGAGAGAATTTATGCATGGATACAAATGCATGGATTCCTTCTGACTAAGGCAGATCAGGCTACTGTGGCCCCCAAAGTCCAACCTGTCAGCAATAGAAACCAATGCTGAGTTCCCAATATGGTACTGCCTATCATGGAGACCAGCCAGCCAGTTGACTGCATTGGACTTCTTCTGTCCCAGAAGGGATAGCACTTCATTCTGATTGAAAGAGACATGCATTCCAGGTACATGTTTAGCCTTTCCTGCCAGTACCACTCACTGAGGGCTTACAGAGGGTTTGAGTCCCTGATGTGGGATCTGATATAACATCATGTCAGGTCAGGGGACCCGCTGTACAGCAAAGGATGTGCTGGAGTGGACCCACGACCATGGTCTCCATTGGCTTTATCACATGCTCCCCCATCCAGAAGCTTCTTAAAGCAGAGCTAAAGATGCAGCTTGCACAAGTCCCTGGGAGGATGGAGGGCCAATCTCCAAGATGCTGTATATGCATTCATTCAAAGATGCTTGTGTCCCCAATAAAAGGGCACATGGCTTTAGGAACCACAGAGTGGCAACAACAAAAGCTCTACTTACCATCACGCGCCATGACCCACCTAGAGACTCTGTGTTGCCCCTCCCTGCAGCTCTGGGGTTGGCAGTCTAGAAGGCTCACTCAGCAGAAACACAAGAATCTCATTAGTGAGAAGCTAAAGGTGACGCCTGGGCACCTGGGGCTACTCATAAGTACCAAAGGAGCAGCAGGCCAGACTTGGAGCTCCAAGGCTGTGGTCATGAGTAGGGGAGGTGTTGTCACACCGGGGTAGGCAAGAATGCGCTACACCAAAGGGCAACCATACCACCTTAAGGGCACAGTGCATTGAAAGGGGTGGCCAGGAAAAAACTCAACCCCCATCCACATGTGGGGACGGGGAAGCTGGAGGATGGCACTGGGTCAGGAGCCCCAAACTCCTCCCTTTCTTTCCCAAAGCATCCCACAGGCCCTTCCCAGGGCACGCCATGCCCCTTCTCATAGAAGGCCATGTTCCCTTCCCAGGATAGCCAGCGCTTAATGGCTAATCAGTATCTATAATAATAAAAGTGTAATATGCTAATTAGAACGGAGGTCCTTCCAGACAACCTTCCGAACGAAGCCGGGGCTGCAAGGGAAGCCCAGGTCCCGGGTGCCGGAGGAAGCCCGTGCTGGCAGCTGGGGGAAGGAAGGCCTACTCTTGCACAAATTTCATGCATCAGGCCTCTAGTGGAAATATAAAGGCCTGGCCAAGCTGGACCAACTTGGGACAACTCAGAAGGGTCATTCCAGCTCTAGAGCTCCCTGTACGGTCGGCCTGCACTGCAGCCCAGCTTCTCCCTCAGCCTACCTCTGCCTCTGCCCTGTCCTTCCCTTCCCTTCCCGTTCTGGTCCTCAGAGCACTCTAAAGCAACTTCCTGCACATTCATCTCTGTTTCACAATATGCTTCCAGGGAACACAACCAGTGACATTAATTCATATTTAAATGTGCTCCAATTTCATCCATCTCTAAAAATTTCCATGGCACTAGCTTTGGCATAGACCTGTGTGCTTTTTAGTTATTTAAACATTATTTGATGCTGATATCATTGTGTTTACTCTTCCCTTCAGTCCATTTGTCCCATCTCCTGGCCACTTTGAGACTTAAGCCCTTCCAAACTTTTCAACTCATCCCCAGTTTGTTCCTTTTCCTCTTTCCCCATTTTGTCTCCTAGGTTCTGCTGAGTCTATCCTACCCAGCTTCTCCAAAGTTTCCATTGGTTTCTAACAAGACTCAGATCCATATCCAAAGATAGGTATTTGACATGCACTAGCACAGTTTAATATTTCTGACTAACATGAACATATAAGACACACAAAAAGTGTTTACTAGAGCAAGAGCTTGGAAAAGGATCAACAGTAGACAAAAATTGCCCGGCCGGCGTGGCTCAGAAGTGGAGCGTTAACCTATGAACCAGGAGGTTGCGGTTCAATTCCTGGTCAGGGCACATGCCAGGGCTGTGGGTTCGATCCCCAGTGTGGGGCGTGCAGATCAATGACTCTTATCATTGATGTTTCTATCTCTCTTTTTCCTTCTCCCTTCCTCTCTGAAATCAATAAAAAAATATTTAAAAAAAAAGAGTAGACGGAAACATGTTTCTCCCTCTGAGGGAAGAGTGAAAAAAACAAGAAGCCAGATGAAGAAACAAGGTTGTGAGACAGAGAAACAGGAGGCCTAGGCCTAGGTTCAGAGTAGGTCTCTCCATTCAAAGGGACATACTATACATTCCTAGGAGCATTAGCAGCAGCCAGGTGTGGGGTTCAGTTCAGAGATGAGCCGAACAAGGACCATATAGCTTCCCAGCCTGAGACCTTTTCCATTAGAGTGAATTATTTTTCACTGGAACAAAAATACGTGCCTGTCTCGGTTTCAGGGTAATCTGCACAGTAAGTGACAAAATGTTCCAGGATTCATAGGGTTTACTCCTTCCTAACTTTTGTGGGGTTTTTGTTTGTGTATTTCCCTGGAGACTAGAAATATAAGTCTTGCCAAATATATTTGGCAACAATGTCCCTGACATGAACTGTTCTTTCACATTTTATCTAAAACCAATCAGAAAACCTGTTCTATTTCCTGACCCTTGCTTAGAAGAAGCTGAGCAGCTGCAGGAACAGATAATATAAAACTGAATTTCCCCAGATGTTTATTTCAAAGCTTGGCAGAGCTTGTCAGGATGTGTTCAGAGTCAGCTGATTCTGTTAGTATCAAAATAATCTAGACTATAAAATGGTATCATAAAAATAAAAATTCTAGCCCTAGCTGGTTTGGCTCAGTGGATAGAGCGTCAGCCTGTAGACTGAAGGGTCCTGGGTTCGATTCTGGTCAAGGACACATGCCTGGGTTGCGGGCTCGATCCCCAGGAGGGGGCATCCAGGAGGCAGCTGATCAATGATTCTCTCTCATCATTGATGTTTCTCTCTGTTCCTCTCCTTTCCTCTCCAAAATCAATAAAAATACATTACAAAAAAATGAAAAAAAACCCACACAAAAATAAAACATAACTACTATTCTAACTTAAAAAAAATAAAAATTCTACCAATTTTTTCTTGGTAAGTACATGTGACTGCCTACACAACAACACAAAGCTAGACAACAAATCCTTTTCTCCATTCAATTCAATTTTTCACTTAGACTATTATTCACTATGCCACAGGTTGCATGTTAGAGGGGAGCTACAAAACAAAACACAATGAATAAAGTACAATTATCTCAATATTAATTTTTAACAATACCAACATTAATGGATATGTGGCTAAATGGTCAGTTAGATACCACGCTATTGACTATCTGGACCTCTACTTCTGGGTCATTAACATGGCACAACTTCCCCTATATAAACTATACAAAGAACTTATATCCCTTCCTCATACCATATGTACACACTGAGATACTACTACACGGTGATTAAAATGATGAGAAATACTGGCAACATCTAATGTTGTCCAGGATGTGTCGAAATTGGCACTTTCACACATTGTTGGTGGGACTATAAAACGGTACAGCCATTCCGGAAATCTGTTGGCAGTCTCTTATAAAGTTAAACATGCATTCACAATATGATCTAGCAATTTCACTCCTAGATATTTAGCTAAAATAAATTAAAACAGATGTCCACACAAAAACTTGTACAGGAATGTTCATAGTAGATTTATTTATATTAGTCCCCAAACAGAAAACACTCCAAAGGTACAGGTGACAGTGAATGGATATGCAAATTATGATATGTTCCCATAATGGAGCAGTAATTAGCAATAAAAAGGCTAGAACAGCCGAAACCGGTTTGGCTCAGTGGATAGAGCATCGGCCTGCGGGCTGAAGGGTCCTGGGTTCGATTCCGGTCAAGGGCATGTACCTGGGTTGCGGGCACATCCCCAGTGGGAGATGTGCAGGAGGCAGCTGATTGGTGTTTCTCTCTCATTGATGTTTCTGACTCTCTATCTCTCTCCCTTTCTCTCTGTAAAAAATCAATAAAATATATTTTGTTAAAAAAAGGCTAGAACAGTGGTCGGCAAACTGCGGCCCCTTGAGTGTGGCTCTTCCACAAAATACCACGTGCGGGAGTGCACGTACAGTGCGATTGAAACTTCATGGCCACACTCAGGGGCTAAAGAGCCACATGTGGCTCGCGAGCCACAGTTTGCCGACCACTGGGCTATAGCTATTGCATGCAACAACCTGGATAAATTTCCAAATCATGATGCTGAAGCTAAAAAACCAGACATTGAAGAGTGCAAATTATATGATTCTACTGATATAAAACTCTTAAAAAGTAAAAAATGAGTCATGACTCCAGAAAGCAGCTTGTTGCTAGAGGCCTGGTCAGGGAGGGAAACGCAATGAAAAGTTGCAGAATGGTTGATGTAAATGTTCTATATGTTGATTAGGGTGGTGCTTATGTAACTTCTATGCATTTGTGAAAACTTACCAAACTGCACATTTAAAATCTGTGCATTTGCCCTAGCTGGTTTGGCTCAGTGGATGGAGCGTCGGCCTGTGACTGAAGGGTCCCGGGTTTGATTCTGGTCGAGGGCATATGCCCAGGTTTCGGTCTTAATCCACAATACCTCAATGATTCTCTCTTACCATTGATGTTTCCATCTCTCTCCCCCTCTCCCTTCCTCTCTGAAATCTATAAAAAATATTTTAAAAATTTTTTGAAAAAAGAAAATAAGCCTCATTTAAAAAATAAAATCAAATCTGTGCATTTGCCTTGCCAGTTTTGTTCAGTGGATAGAGCCTCGGCCCACAGACTGAAGGGTCCCGGGTTTGATTCCAGTCAAGGGCATGTACGCTGATCCCTGCCCCAGTCAGGGCGAGTGTGGGAGGCAACCAATCAATGTGTCTCTCTCAGATTGATGTTGGGTATCTCTGTCTCTCCCCCTACCTTCCACTTTCTCTAAAAATCAATGGAAAAATGTCCTTGGGTGAGGATTAACAACAACAAAATCAAATCAAATCTGTGCACTTCATTGTATGTAAGTTATATCCATGGTAGGCAAAATTTTGTCCCTCATGACCTTTGCTTATGCCCATGAATTTGTTACCTGGCCAAAAACAACAACCAACAACATATGGAATTATGGTTGCTAATTAACTGACCTTAAAAGGGGAGAGTTATCTGGGTGGGCCCAAGGTAATCACACAGGTTCTTTTTTTGTTTGCTTGTTTGTAAATCCTCACTTGAGGATATGTTTCCATTGATTTTTAGAGAGAGGGGAGAGACAGAGGGAAAGACACATCACTGTGAGAGAGACATATTGATTGGTTGCCTCCTACAGGAGTCCCTCTGGGGATGGAGCTTGTCACTGAGGTACATGCCCTGTGACCAGAATCGAACCCGGGACCCTTCAGTCCTTGGGCAAACTCTCTATCCATTGAGCCAAACTGGCTAGGGCCACAAAGTGGAAGAGGGAGGTAGAAAAGAAGGTCTGAGAGATGTAGTGGAAATTTAAGTCAGATTCAAAGCATGAGAAAGACTTAATGCACTCTTGTTAGTTTGAAGATGGGGGGCATGGAAATTGAGAGGAGGAACTGAATTCTAAATAAGCCTGGAAGTGAACTCTCCAGTAAGGAACACAGCCCTGTCCACACCTTGATTTTGGCCTTGTGTGACCCTGAGCAAAGTACCCAGTCATGCCCACTGAAACTGTGAAATGAATGGATTTTCTCGCATGCTTCTAAGTTTGAGGCACCTTGTTACACAGCAATAGGAAACTAAAAGAATACTCAAAATAGAGGTAAATATTAAAAACAACAAGCAAATAAAAATTCAATTAAAATCATGTTTCTAAATGAAATCAAAGATGATATTATAAACTATACTGAAAACAATGAAAAGTAAACTCTTCATACCACAACCTATGGGATACAGAAAAGATGTTCTCAGAGAAAAATATATACCATTAAGAGCCTTCACTATTTTAAAGAAGGAGAAAAAAGAGAAAAGTACATATAACTTTTCCTAAGGTATTAGAAAAATACAGCACAATAAACTCAAAGACACTAAGAAGAGATCATTGATGAGGGCTAAATCTAAAAAATGAATTAAATTCAAAAATAACTACAAAGCCCTGGCCAGGTGGCTCAGGTGGTTGGAGCATCATCCTGTACACCAAAAGGTTGATGGTTCTAAAAAAAAAAAAAGTTGAGGGTCAATCCCTGGTCAGAGCATGTGCAGGAGGCAGCTGATCAATGATTCTCTCTCATCATTGATGTTTCTATCTCTCTCTCCTTCTCCCTTCCTCTCTGAAATCAATGAAAAATATATTTAAAAAATGAAAAAGAGATATAACTACAGACATAGGATAGTTTAACAATATTACAAGACTGTTATGTAACTTGATATCAGTACATTATCAAATACATGGATAATTGCTTTCCAGGAAAATATATATAACCAAATTTGCCTGAAGAAGAGGTAGAAAAATCTGAATAAATTGATGACCATAGACAATATTGAAAAGGTTATTTAGTACTACTTTCCCAAAATACATCAGAACCCCCCCAAACATGAAAAGCTTCTGAACTCATGGCTAATATTATCCTTATGCCAAAATTGGACAAAGAAGTCAAAACCACATCACACACACACACACATTACAACAAGAGACTAAACTTGTGTGTAATGTTGATGGGATCTCATTGCTCTCCTTCTCTCTCTGGAAGCTATGTTCTCTCTCTTATGCTCCTTGCCTCTTTGCCCTTTCTCCATCCTGTAGCTTCCAGAGTGGCAGCATCTTAATAATAAAAGGCCAAAAGGCATCACGACCAAAACAACCAAACAACTGGTCACCAGGAGGTGCATGGAGCGCCTCTCGGCCATAACGACCTAACAACTGGTCTCTATGATGCCCACTGGGTCCCGCCTCCCACCCAGCGTGGCCAGCAGGTGTCAGTCTGGGTCCCGCGTCTCGCCTGGCGGGGCAGAAGTCAGTCTGGGTCCCACCCAGTGTGGCTGGCAACAGTCAGTCTGGGACCCGCGTCCCATCTGGCGCAGCGGGAATCAGTCTGGGTCTCGTGCGATATCACACACTGGACTTCTAGTCTATCTATATATATAAAAGCCTAAGTGACCAGCCGACTGGCTGTGATGCACACTGACCACCAGGGGGAAGATGCTCAACGCGAGAGCGGAAACCACAGGCATGGAAACATGGAAGAGACTGGTGAATTTCAGAGGGAAGGGGGGAGTAGGGAGGGCGGGAAGAGATTAACCAAAGATGTTATAGGCATACTAGAGGCCCGGTGCATGGATTTGTGCACCAGTGGGGTCCCTTGGCCTGGCCTGTGCCCTCTCGCAATCCGGGACCCCTCGGGGGATGTCGCACTGACGTTTTCGGCCCCATCCCCGCAGGCCAGGCTGAGGGACCCCACCAGTGAACGAATCCGTGCACTGGACCTCTAGTGTGACAGTAAGAGTCAATGGACAGGCGGCTATTGTAGAAGTGCCAATGGTCAAAATGAAGTTCAATCCCTTTATGACTTCTGACCCGAGCAAGAACCATAAAAGGCATTTCAACACACTTTCCCACATTCAAAGGAAGATTATGTCTTCTCCTCTTTCCAAAGAGCTGAGACAGAAGTACAATGTTCAATCCATGCCCATCCAAAAGGATGATGAAGTTCAGGTTGTTCAAGGACATTATAAAGGCAGCAAATTGGCAAAGTAGCCTCAGTTTACAGGAAGACATATGCCATATACACTGAACGAGTGCAACGGGAGAAAGCTAATGGTACAACTGTTCATGGGGACATTCCCCCCAGCAAGGTGGTGATCACTAGACTAAAGTTGGATAAAGACCACAAAAAGATCCTTGAACGTAAAGCCAAATCTCACCAAGTAGGAAAGGAAAAGGGCAAATACAAGGAAGAAACAATTGAGAAGATGCAGGAATAAAGTAATATTATATGCAACTTTCATTACAAACTTAAAATGAAAAAAAAAAAGATTCAACGGACAAAACAACAAAATATCAACGAATAGGTCAGTTCTAAGAAAGGGACAGGCAGTTAGCATTTACGCTAACAGCACAGATGCGCACGTGCCTTGCCTGGAAATGCTTTTTCAGTGCTTACTAGCATCACAGCCATTCTAACCTGTTGTATGCACCTTCCTCCAACCAGTCATATCCCCACAAACCTGGTCAAACTCTACGGAATGTGTCTTTACCTTGTATCCATGTGGAGCTCACTGAGTAGTTCACTTTGCATGTAGTCCCAGGACAGTTCAACTGCGCCCAGGTAGTATCTTCTGGTGGCACCAAAGCTGACAGGCAAAAGGCACAGAAAAAAGCAGGTGGCCAGCTCTATTTGCATGGCTCTTACGGCTAGGAAATGTTCAACTGGAGAAACGAAGGATTAATTCTTCTCTAAAACATCCTTGGCTCCCAAGAGAGAAAAAGGTAAATCTTCTATCATTTAGTGAAAAGTCCCAAAATTTCTGCAGAGGATTTTAGGGAGCGTTACCTGCTGGATGTGACAGCAGCAGCACTGAGCAGTAAGGGATAGGATTGCTTCCTTTTTGGCTGTGGGAAGCAACCACAGGAAGAACTGACTAGGAAAAGGGCGGCTGAGCTAAAGCTTAACCCATTCACCTCTGAGAACAGTAAGAGCACGAGAATACTGCTTTAATCAGAACCTTTAAGGAAAGGAAGAGAGGGAGGGGGAGGTCAAGGTACTCATATTCCCAGCCTACTCCTACCCTCTTCCTTAGTAGCAGCAACAGATTCTGGAATCCACTTGCATAAGCAAGAGTAACCAGGATCCTAATAGCCTCCCTATTTCTCCCCTGGCCCCTCACACGCCACTACTGACTTTTTAAAGCTACGAAGCAGCCCAGCCTGTGTGGCTCAGTGGTTGAGTGTTGACCCATGAACCAAGAAGTTACCAGTTCGATTCTCGGTCAAGGCACATGCCCGGGTTGTGGGCTCGATCCCCAGTGTGGGGTGTGCAGTAGGCAGCCAATCAGTGATTCTCTTTCATCATTAATGTTTCTATCTCTCTCTCCCTTCCTCTCTGAAATAATAAAAATATACCTAGGGCGGGGGGAAAAAATGGACATATATGTAATACCCTTTGTAATAAAAAATAAAATTAAAAAAAAAAAGAATGTCGAAAAGCGGATCCTGTCACTCCTTTGCTCAGAACCCTCTACTGGCCTCTAATCTCACTCGGAGTAAGATCCTGGGTCTCTACCAAGGCCTAGTGCATCTACCATGATCTGCATGTCCCTTCCTCCGACCTCCGTGGTCCCATCTCATTTTGGCTACTGACCTCCTTGCTCTTCCTTAAAATACAAAGCAAACTCTTGTGCCTAAAACTTGCCACTGGCTATTTCCTCTTCTTGAAACACCTTTCCCCCAGATCCCCACACATTCCCACTCCCACATCTCCTTCAAGTCTTGGCTCAAATCTTGCCTTCCCAATGAGCTCCAACAAGGACCAACTTTACATGGTAAGCTCTGTACCCACACTGGCACTACTGATATCCCTCCTGGCTTTGTTTTTATTTACTTTCAAAAAATATTTAAAAAATCAAAATATTGATTTCAGAGAGGAAGAAAGAGGGAGAGATAGAAACATCAATGATGAGAGAGAATCATTGATCGGCTGCAACCTTCATGCCCCACACTGGGGATCAAGCCCACAACCGGGGCATGTGCCCTGACTGGGAATGGAACCTTGACCTCTTGGTTCATAGGTCCACACTCAAGCACTGAGCCACACCAGCCAGCCAGGCCTGGCTTTGTTTTTATACATAGCACTCATAACCACCAGAAATGTATGTGTCTATTTATCTTGCATCGTTGTTACTTGCGGCTTCTTACGTTTGCTTACATTTGGCCCAGGTATAGGATACTGTATCTCCTTACATCAGAAACCTGTCATGCTTGGTTCAAGCAGAGAAACTATTGGGTTAATATACATTAGGGGGAGTGAGGGCCTCCCCAAGGCCCTCAAAGTATAGGAGATAATAAGAAGAAACTTGACCAGGGTTGCAATAAGAAATGTTATCACTGAGAGTTCAGTTCTGCCCGGGTAAGAATGTGTTTGGCAGCAATTGGCGAGATGTTGTCCAGCTTGGAAACAAGCCAGAGGAAGGCCCTTTGATAAAAATGTGCTGTACCTCTCTCTACCAGGCACCAGGATGCAAAGGTAATAACTGCATGTACTACATGCCAGGAACTGTTGGAAGTGCTTTCTAAAGCAGCTGCTATTCTTTTTAAAAAAATTTTTTTATTGATTTCAGAGAGGAAGGGAGAGGGAGAGAGAGATAGAAACATAGATGAGAGAGAAACATTGGTTGGCTGCCTCCTGCACACCCCACAATGGGGATCAAGCCCGCAACATGGGCATGTGCTCTGACCAGGAATCAAACAGGTGACCTCTCAGTGCATAGGATGATGCTCAATCACTAAGCCACACCGGCTACAACTGTAATTCTTGTCTTCATTTTACAGGTGATGAAACTGAAGCATAGAGATGTTAGGCAACTTGGCCATGGTCACCCAGTTTGTAAGTGATAGCATTCAAACCCAGGTAATCTGGTTCCAGAAGTCATGCTCCTAACCCCTAAGCCTCAGAGATGAATAAAATCCAGGTCCCGCCTTCTGGGAGACATAGTCCAATGGGGGAGACAGAAAAGTATCCCCATAGTTACAATACAGGGTGATAAATTCTCTGCCAGATGCTTTACACATTATCTGATTTAATCCTCACAAGCAACTGCAAAGAAAGGTGTTTCAGGAAAAGGAAATAGCGGGTGCTAATTTCTAGGCACAAGAGTTTGCTTTGTATTTTAAGAGCAAGGAGGTCAGTAGCCAGAGTGAGATGAGACCACGGAGGTTGGAGGAAGGGACATGCAGATCATGGTAGATGCACTATACCCTGGTAGAGACCCAGGATCTTACTCTGAGTGAGGTAAGAGGCCAGCAGAGGGCTCTGCAAAGGAGTGACAGGATCTGCTTTATAGTTTTTTGGGTTTTTAAAAAAATATGTTTTTATTGATTTTTAGAGAGAGAGGAAGGGAGAGGGAGAGAGAGATGAAGCATCGAGGTGCACAGAGATTAAATGGTTTGCCTAAGGCTATGCAACTACCCATCTGTCCTAGGCACTGGGTGCACAGTTGTGAAAAATAAAAACAGCTGAGAGACAATAAGCAATACTTCCAATACATTAGTATCTTATTCACTGTGTTAGAAGGTAAAATAAATGTGCACAAAAGAAAGTACAGTCAGCCCTTCGTACCTGTGGGTTCTGCCTCCTGGGGTTGGGGATCCTCAGATGTGGACAGCCAATAGTAATCATTGTTCTACAACATCCTATCCTATCTAATAAGAGACAAACATGGTAATTAACCATACCTCCGCTACGCTTCCCATTGGCTAATCAGGGTGATATGCAAATTAACTGCCAACCAAGAATGGCGGCCGGCGGCCACGCAGCTGAAGCGAACATGAGGCTTGGTTGCCCCCGCAATGGAGGAAGCCAAGGTTCCCCGCCTGCTGTGGCCCAGCTCTGAGCTCCGGATGCAACAATGTTTCAATTATAGAAGCTAAACAAACCCGGAAACCTGCTTTCAGCCAGCCACCCTCGGAGCTGGAGCTGCAAGAAAGTTTCAATTACAGAAGGTAA
>NW_006297836.1:375023-376870 GCF_000327345.1 Myotis davidii
GTGGAAACAGAGGGAAGGGAAGAGGGGGGAGTGTGGGAAGAGATAAACCAAAGATCTTATATGCATACTAGAGGCCTGGTGCATCGATTCGTACACCGGTGGGGTCCCTTGGCCCAAAGTCAAGTCTCTTTCTGTGGTAGGCAATTAGTGCCATTTGCCAACCACACCCAAAGACAGATGAAGTTAAGAGAATAAATCACATCAGCATAAAGCTGACGGGTATTCTACTGAGATCCTCCCCTAGGATCGCCCCTGAATTCCCAGCCTTTATTACACCTCAAAATGAGGGTCAAGCCTGTGCTCTCTCTCCCAGGAGCACACCCAGTGACTTTCCCCTCCTCCTCCTCCTCTTCTTCCTCCACAGGCATGTATCTCCTAAACTCTAAGGGACCCCAAGAAGTTTGCAACCAGGGTAGCAATGGACAGCAGCAGTTCATCCTGGCAAACCCCCTGAACTTGTCCCCAAGATCCCCTTCTCTCTAACTTCTTAGTGAACCCAGGCAGCCCAGCCTAGGCTCATTTCCCCACCCAGTATTTCTAATATCCTAGGCCTTTCTTTGTTTCACTGTCCCCAGCATTTTTTAAAAACTTTTTTTTATTGATTTCAGAGAGGAAAGGAGAGAGAGAGATAGAAACGTCAATGATGAGAGAGAATCATTGACTGGCTGCCTCCTGCACACCCTGACTGGATATGGAGCCGACAACCTGGGCACATGCCCTGACCAGGAATCTAACTGTTACCTCCTGATTCATTGGTCAATGCTTAACCATTGTGCTGCAACAGCCAGGCATTGTCCCCAGCTTTAATAAACGTCCCCTAAAATTCACCTGGATTTGTGTTGTGAAATTTTTTTGTACAAAATCAAGAACCCACACAGAACTGGCTAGCCCTAGGCAGACCCCTAGGACCCAGTCCCCTTCCCCCCAGCCCACTTTACCTCTGGTAATCATCATACTGTCGCCTGTGTCCATGAAGTTTTTTTTCTCTTAATCTCTTCACCTTTTTCACAGCAATTACCTTTTAGACTCATCTTTCTGGTCCTGTTGGAGAAAATAGACTTTAGGGAGACAAGAGCAGAAACAGGTCAACCTGTTAACTGGGTGTGACCTGGGCTAAAATGTTAGCGGGGGTGGGGGGGGGTGTGAGAAATGGCTAGATTCACTGTGAAGGCAGAGTTTATGGGGGTTGCTAATGAATTGGGTTTGTGGGGTTTGATAGGAGTTCGAATAACAAGGGCTCCATAGGCATTGTAGGCAAAGAAACTCTTTAATTTCTTTTTTCTTTTTCTTAAGCTAGAATTTTTAAATCCAATTTATTTTATATCTTTATTGTTGAAAGTACTGTGTCCATGGGTTATGCATATATGCTTACAAGGTCTTTGGTTGATCACCTCCCACCCACCCATCCACCTTCCCCCGCCTTCCCTTACAGATTCCTCACTCTGTTCCACCAGAAACTCTTTTCTTTCTGAGCGCTTCTATTACTGATTATCAGCGTCGGGATCATAGCGGCTCTGATAAAGATTTGCTCAATGGTTACATAAACAAACAGTAAAATCGTCTTTACTAGAGAAGGACCCGGTTTCGTTCACGCCCGTGAAACTCCCCAGTACGTGAACTCCCAGAAGTACCGCTGAGAAACTGCGCGCGGGGCTTTTCTGCGCATGCGCGACGCATCTGCTGGGCGGGGCCTCGGGGCTAATGACGCCGTGCCGGGAGCCTTGTGACGCAGTTGCGCGCTGAGGTTGGGAGACACCGCCTGGAGCCCAGCCCGCCCTCTTCCGCTAAGGCCTCCGGCATGGAAACATCTGAACCACGTGCCGGAAACCAGCTCACGCCGACGCCGC
>NW_006297836.1:377005-381585 GCF_000327345.1 Myotis davidii
AGGAGGCTCCACAGCCCGGCAGAGCTCCCCCGGGAGCCCTAATAGCGCAGGGACGGGGTGGGCGTCTGGGGTTTGCCCCTGTCCCGGCCGTTCCCAGGGTCCGGCCAAGGTCAGGCGCCAGGCAGGGGCTGATCGGCCGGGGTGTTGCCTCCTGTTGGGCTCAGACTTCCGGCGCCGCCCCCAAAACCTAAGCCCTGAGACATTCCGTCCCTGTTCTCCGTAGGTCCGGCACTTTGAGACTAAGGCGGCTTATTTCTCCCTTTGAACGCTCATGTCAAACTCCTGGCAAGTGTTTTTCTGTGTGCGAGGCGCCTCCCCTGGCGCTGTTGATGATTTTTAAAGAGTAGTATCCTTGGGATGGTACTTTGAAATAGTCTTTTCTTTAGTCTGCATAAAGGAAGAGTCCCAAGAATATAATACGCAGGGGAATACGTCTTTAAATCATGCTCTTGCCCTACTTTGAATACTTCATAGTCATAGTCAATTCAGTACTTGCTTACAAGATTCAAGTAGTAACAGAGCCATGGAACAGATTGACAGTCTCAGGGAAAGGGGGTCGGAGTGGGTGGAAAGAGATTAATCAAAGAATTTCTATGCATAACCCATGGACGCAGCATCTGTAATACTTTAAACAAATATAAAAATATATTTTTATTGATTTCAGAGAGGAAGGGAGAAGGAGAGATAGAAACATCAATGCTGAGAGAGAATCATTGATTGGCTGCCTCCTGCATGCCCCACACTGGGGATCTAGCCCACAACCCTGGCATGTGTCCTGACTGGGAATCGAACTGTGACCTCCTGGTTCATAGGTCAATGTGCAACCACTGAGCCACACCATCCAGGCTAAAAATAAAATTTTAAAACTCAATTATATAAACTTAAAATTACATAAATTATGCCCTGGCTGGTGTGGCTCAGTGGATAGAGTGTCTACCTGTGGACTGAAGGGTCCCCAGTTCAATTCCGGTCAAGGGCACTTGCCTAGGTTGCAGGTGCGATCACCAGTGGGGGGTGTGCAGGAGGCAGCCGATCAATAAGTCTCTCCCATCATTGTTTCTATCTCTCTCTCCCTCTCCCTTCCTCTCTGAAACCAATTTTAAAAATTACCTAAATGATGTTAAAACAAAGACAGTGAAAATAGTCAAAACTTATCACTTTATTATTTGCCATGTTTTAGTTATTTATGCTCTTAAGGCTATTTACATTTATTGTATCTATGTGATGGAAATGGCAGTATGGTGCACTACTGTATCTCTTCCCAAACTGTGTTCAGTGATGTCACAATTCAGTGATGTCACACTCACAGTGAGTGAATACACCAAGTAAATGGGCACACACTGCAAATCAGCCCTCCCCCCAAACTGTTTGTTAAACATTTATAAACACACCACTGAATATAGATGACTAAGGGATTGCAATGCACAATCTAATTATTTTCCTGCAGAGCAGTCTGCCCTTACTTCAAATGTGTAGTTTGATCAAGTATTTGCACCTAGGAAATTATTGCCAGAAATTTTGAGGTTTACATCATGAATTTCAATTTTTATCATAGTGATAATCACGTAACACTGTGATCATTGATTTGCCCCAGTGCTTAGCAGTGTTTGTTGAATGACTGAAGTTGTGTGAACTAAATGGCTCTAATTTGATCCCCCTTTTGACTGGAGCCCCTTTTGAGCTAAGGGGCTTGGTAAAATTACATGAAAGCAAAACTCAAAACTCACTTTTACTTTCAGTTTTATTTAACAAAGGGCAAGAGTTTTTTCAGCATAACAGTAATGTCTTCTTCCTTATTTCTTTAAATATATTTTTATTGCTTTCAGAGATGGAGAGAGAAACATCAATGATGAAAGAGAATCATTGATTGGCTGCCTCCTGCATGCTCCCATACTGACAATCAAGCCTGAATCCCGGGCATGCGCCCTGGCGTGGAATCGAACGACGATCTCCTGGTTAATAAGTCGAAACTCAACCACTGAGCAATGCTGGCCGAGCAGCAGTAATGTTTTCTTATGTTAGAAAAAAGTTTTTCACTTAACTACTTGTGAGGCCATAGCCCAATTCTTCAAACATCCATACTTTAGATCTGGGGAATTGGGATCCATCGTGAATTAATTCTTGAATTGTATTTTGTGTATGATAGCTAAGGTAAGGGTCAAAGGTTTTGATTTTACAGACACCTAATAGTTCTAATACAATTTGCTGAAGAGTTTCATTACCCATTTAATTACCTTGGTGCCATGTTTCAAAAATCAAATGACTATATGTGTATCCTTAGGTCAGTTTTACACTGTCAAATATGGTAGCTTTGTAAGTCTTGAAATTCTTTGACCTTTGTTCTTTTCCCCCCAAAATTGCTTTGGTCACTTATGGCACTTTATGTTTTCCTAAATGGAAAACACAGCAACATCTTCCATTCCACGTGCTTTTTTTTCACTGTGACTTTGACATTCCTTCTGAGACAGGCTAGTAAGCCAGGATACACCCAATAGGGAAACTGAAACAGATAGTTAAACAGCAGTTTGCAGCCATCTAGTAATTTCTATCTTCCCTAAACCAGGGACACTAAGAGTAAATGGTTTACATTTCTCATCCCCTCCCCCCCCCCCCGAGGGAAAATAGCTTAAACCACCCTACTCACGGAGACGGCAGGAATCCAAATTAGGGGCCATTGCCAACCACACCCAAGGACAGATGGAGTTGAGACTAAGTCTCATTTTGGTACATCAGCATAAAGCTGATGAGTTTTCTATTGAGATCCTCCCCTAAATGCCTTTAAAACCCCTCAAAAATAAAGGTCCACTCCCCCACTCCCTTCTTCCCCTACAGGCATGCATCTCCTAAACTCAACCAGACCTCAGTTCTTGTCTCCTTGAAGGAAAGATTTCAATCAAGAGACAAAATATAGAGAAGCAAGCAAGAATTTATTGACCGAAGCAGAAACACGCTTAGGACAGTGGAAGGGCATAAAGAAGCAACAGGAGAGCCTGGGCTGGGCTGCTTTGGCTCACTGGGAAGTCAGAGAAAAGGGGGCCTTGGAGACAGGTTCAGGGGTTAGCCCAGGACAAGCTGTTGCTGCCCACTGCTCCCCTGGTTGTAAATGTCATGAGGTCCCTTAGAGGTTAGGGGATACATGCCTGTGGGGGAAAGAGAGGGGAAGGGAATGGCACAGGCATGATCCCAGGAGGGAGAGCACCCTGGAACTGAGCTGCTGCTGCCCATTGCATCCCTGGCTGTAAGTCTCATGGGCTCCCTTAGATGTTTGGGCATACGTGGCAGGGCATAAGGGGTGGGGAGGGGGAGCACACAGGGACCTTAATTTTCAGGAGTTAAGGGTTGGGCGTTTAGGGGAGGTGTTAGGGGTGGATCAATAGAATATTCATCAGCTTTATGCTGACATACCAAAATGAGTTTCTCTTAATTTATCTGTCCTTGGGTGTGACTTGCAAATGGCACTAGTTGGATTTCTGTTATCTGTCTCCCTGAGTAGGGTGACTTAAGCTATTTATTCTCTGGTTGGGGAGAAGTGTCTTTGGTTTAGGGAAGATAGGATTTACTCGGTGGCTGTAAACTGCTATTTAACTACTATCTGTCTTAGTTTCTCCTATTCCACTTGTCCTGGAATTTTCCTAGCTGCTTACTATTCTGTATCACTAAGTGACCCCACAAGGCTTGCAACCACGTCAGTGAGGGGTAGTGGCATTTCATCCCAAGCAAACCCCCCTGAACCTGTCTCCAAGGCCTCCTTCTCTCTGACTTTTTAGAGAGCTAAAGCAACCCAGCCTAGGCTCATTTCCCCACCCAGTACTATCCTAAGCCCTTCCTTGTCCCCATCTTTAATAAACATCCTCTAAAATTCACCTGGACTCCTGAAACGTTTCCATCATGAAGTTAAGAAACCACACACTACTGGCTGACTCTAGGCAGACCCTTAGGCCAGGTCCCCTTTCTGGTAACACTTCCACTGAGTTGATGGGGTCTGTGTTCCCTCTTGAATCTGAGCGGGAGTTTGTGGCTGATCCAACAGGATGCAGTGGAAGTAACACTGCTTGGCTTCTGAGGCTAGGCCTTAAATGGTCATTCTGCCCACCACTCAGACTCCCTCGCTCTCTCACTTTCTCCTTTGGAACAGGCATCCTTGAACCTAGACACCATGCTCTAAGGCAGTCCAAACTAACCACATAGAGGGGCAACCTGTGTGTGACTGTAGTAGATGATTTCAGACCCCTCCCTGTAAGTCTTGTAATTGTAGCCTCACACATCATGCAACTGGCATGTGCTGTGATGCTGCGCCCAGTCTTAATGCCTGCTCCACAGAGCCTGAGAGCACAATCAATGATTGTTTTGCTCCATGAAGTTTAATAAAAGCCTTATATGCTAAGTGTCTGGTTGTCCAGTGACTGGTAGACTGTTCAACCAATTAAAGCGTAATCCTACTATATAAAAAGCCTGGGGCTGTCACAACCGAAACAACTAGATGGAGAACCCAACCGCGGGCTGCGTGGGGTGACAAGGTTGGCATGGGGTTAGTGAGGGACGACCAAACGACTGAACAGCAGGCAGCGGGGGGCAGTTGG
>NW_006297836.1:382046-388514 GCF_000327345.1 Myotis davidii
ATGGGCATTTGTGAAACTGTCATATCTCTCAGATACTTAAAAAAAGTTTCTATTGATTTTTTTTTCTTAGCGAGAGAGGAAGGGAGAGGAAGAGAGAGAAACATCCATCTGCCGCCGCCTGCACGCCCCCTACTGGGGATGGAGTCTGCAGCCTGGGCATGTGCCCTGACCAGGAATTGAACTACTGACTTTTTGGTGCGCAGAACGAGCCACACCGGCCAGACTCTTAGAAACTTTTAAAGCACAACATTGATTGTCGTTTTTAGAAAAAAACAAGTGACAGAGATTTGCATCAGCTCAGTCCCTAACAGGTTGTAGTGCAGGCAGCGAACGAATTCGTGCACCAGACCTCTAGTTGCTAGATAAAAACCTACTTTTTGATTGGGATTGCATTGAGTCTATAGATCAATATGGAGAGAATGAACATCTTAAAAATATTGTCTTACAAAACATAGAGTAATATATCTCCATTAATTTAGGTTATTCTTCATTTATTCTGTGGTGTTTTGTTATTTACATTGTAGAGATCTTGTGCATCTTTCATTAAATTTATTCCTACATTATCTTTCCACAGAGAAAAGGATTAGACATGTTATTAACTCTATTTCCCTTCTTGGGCAAATCACTTAACTTCTGAGCTTCCATTTCTTTTTTTTAAATATTTTTTTATTGATTTCAGAGAGGAAGGGAGAGGGAGGGAGAGAGTGATAGAAACAGCAGTGATGAGAGAGAATCATTGACTGGCTGCCTCTTGTATGCTCCCCACTGGGGATGGAGCCTGAAACTTGGGCATGTACTCTGACTGGGAATTGAAGAGGGACCTCCTGGTTCATGGGTCAATGCTCAACCACTGAGCCACACCAGCCAGGCCTGGGCTTCCATTTCTTTCTTTTTTCTTTTTTTAAAATATATTTTATTGACTCCTGCACGCTCCCGACTGGGGATGTGCCTGCAACCAAGGTACATGCCCTTGACCAGAATTGAACCTGGGACCCTTCAGTTCGCAGGCCGACACTCTATCCACCAAGCCAAACTGGTCAGGGCTCCATTTCTTATTATAAAATGGGGTTAATAAATAGTACCTTGTTCTATGTGTTTAATTAAGTATTATTAGCAGTTTTTCCTGTCTTTTTGGTGGTCTTTTTAAAAATATATTTTTATTGATTTCAGAGAGGAAGAGAAAGATAGAAACATCAATAATGAGAGAGAATCATTGATCGGCCACCACCTCCACGCCCCCTACTGGAGATCAAGCCCGCAACCTGGGCATGTGCCCTTGACCAAAATTGATCGGGGGACCCTTCAGTCCGCAGGCAGACGCTCTATCCACTGAACCAAACCAGCTAGGGCTTTTTGGTGGTTTTTAAATTCGAGAGGAAAAACTAGAGTTATTGACTTTAAATCGTCTAGGTTGTTTTCCTCTAGGACAAATATTATTTGTTGATTTCAGTCAGATTTTCAAGAATTGCCAGTCAGAATTTCAGAACTAATTTACTATTGAAAATAGAATAATATTGGGAGGTTCTTATTCCAACTACGTCTTTTTAAATATCTTAATCTAGTTCGGAATGGTAGTAATTTATTGTAAAAGTGGCCATGTTCTTATTCACTATCTTTATTCTTGTAGGTCATTTTGAGTCACTGGACCTTGCAGAATATGCTAAGAAGCAGCCATGGTGGCGCAAGCTGTTTGGGCAGGAAACTGGGCCCTCAGCTGAAAAATACAGTGTTGCAACCCAGCTGTTAATCGGAGGTGTTACTGGATGGTGAGTGATGTGAAAGGTGGCCGGTGTCTTTGTTTGCATGTTTTAATATCGTGGTGATGGGAATCACCTCCTTTAGCCAATAAAAGCACATTGGCTTCGCCGAAACCGGTTTGGCTCAGTGGATGGAGCGTCGGCCTGCGGACTGAAGGGTCCCAGGTTCGATTCCGGTCAGGGGCATGTACCTTGGTTGCGGGCACATCCCCAGTGGGGAGTGTGCGGGAGGCAGCTGGTCGATGTTTCTCTCTCATCGATGTTTCTAACTCTCTCTCTCTCTCTCCTTTCCTCTCTGTAAAAACTCAATAAAATATATTTAAAAAAAAAAAAAAGCACATTGGCTTCTGTGAAATCGATCACTTAATGTGTAGCATTTGTCAAAACATGTTAAAGTGTGATTTAATGGTTACACAAAGTATTTACTACATGCCATATAATCATTTCCTTCTCACAACTCTGAAATCAGTACTGTTATTATTTATCCTCATGTCCCCCAGTTTTAGTGAGAAGTAATTGACATATGTCACTATATCAGTTTAAGGTGTATAGCATGATGCCTTGATTTACATATATTGTGAAATGATTACCACAGTAGGTTTGGTTAACATCCATTATTTTATATAGATACAATAAAAAAGAAGAAAAAGTCTCCTTGTGATGAGAACTCTTAGGATTGGCTCTCTTAACCCCTTCCCCGGCAGAAACGTGTATACTCGTTTTCACAAAATGTTCTTTTTCAGTCGTCGACGAGTATACTAAGAAAATATGGTAAAAAAATATGGTTTATAGGAAGACGAGTTACAAACTGTTTTCATAACCAGCATCAAAAATACTATATAGAACCAAAATAAAAAAATTAGTCTGAAAAAGAAACGTTTTTAACAAAAAAATTGTTGGGGAAGGGGTTAATAACTCTCCTATTTATCAAACAGCGGTGTTAACTCTAGTCATCATGTACTTTCCATCCCTGGTACTTATTTGTCTTATAACTACAAGTTAGTATATTTGGACCGCCTTCTTCCAATTCCCCACCCCTGCTCTCTATCTTTTTTCTTTCTTTTTTTTTTTGTTAATCCTCACCCCAGGATATTTTTCCCCCATTGATTTTTTTTTTCTTTTCTAAAAAATATTTTTATATTGGGGGGGATGAGGACACATTTGTAATACCTTAACTAATAATAAAATATTTTTATTGATTTCAGAGAGGAAAGGTGAGGGAGATAGAGATAGAAGCATCAATGATGAGAGGGAATCATTGATCGGCTGCCTCCTGCACGTTGGACCGAGCCCGCAACTGAGGCATGTGCTCCCGACCATAATTGAACCTGGGACCCTTCGGTCTGCAGGCCGACGTTCTATCCACTGAGCCAAACTGGCTAGGGCTCCTGCATTGATTTTTTAGAGAGAGTGGAAGGGAGGGGGAGAAACAGAGAGAAACGTTGATGTGAGACACATTGATTGGCTGCCTCCCCCATGTGCCCTGACTGGGGCAGGGATCGAGCCTGCAACCCAGGTACGTGCCCTCGACTGAAATCGAACCCACGGCCCTTCAGTCAGTGGGCTGACACTAACCACTGAGCAACCAGGTAGGGCTCTCTTTTTCTAGGATTCCACATATAAAGGAGATCCTACAGTATTTGTTTTTCTTTGTGTGACTTATTTCACTTAGCATAATGCCCTGTAGGTCCATCCATGTTGTTGTAAATGGTAAGATTTTCTCAAATTTTTAAGGCTAAGTGATATTTCATATCATATATGTATGATATATATATCATTTCATATATATAATATTTTAAATATTTCATTATATATATATATACATATCATAACTTTTTGTGTATTTAACAGCCTGTCGACTTGTCTGATGGTGGTTTGGTTTTTGTAGGTGCACAGGTTTCATATTCCAGAAGGTTGGAAAATTGGCTGCAACAGCTGTGGGAGGAGGATTTTTTCTCCTTCAGGTCTGTATGTGAAATATTCCTAGGTGTTTGGAAATTCTGCTTGCCCATTAGGGATGTGGTATGCGGAGCTGTAATGTAACCCTGCCAATATTACACTAGAATAGTCTTTGCACTTGTATACATGTACTATTTGAAATGCCAGCAACCTTTGAGTCAGACTTCATCAATTTACTAGTTGCGTTTTATTTTCTCACTTATGATATGGGGATATAAGTACCTATTTCTCTCTCTCACTCTAACCACGGAAGCACCACCAGCCAGGGCTCTAAATTAAAACCTTTTAGAGAGGGATACGTGTATAAATAAAGTAAAAGAATTTCCAGGAGTCACTGAAGGGCTGTCTATTGAATTCTGGTTCCAGGCATAGGGCCTTGCACATAGGGTGGATGCCAAGTAGATGTTGCGTGAATATCATTGTCATACAAAGTCCTGGATGGCAAATGTCTCAAAAAATGGAGTCAGGAGGGTTTTCGGTAAAGCACTTCAGTGATTTATCCTGACAAAAAGAAATAATGAGCCTATGTTTCCGATTTCTTGCTGTTGTTGAAACTATAGATTGCAAACCACACTGGCTACATCAAAATTGACTGGCAACGAGTAGAGAAGGACATGAAGAAGGCCAAGGAACAGCTGAAGATCCGCAAGAGCAACCACTTACCTACAGAGGTGAAAAGCAAAGCCGAGGAGGTGCGTCTGGTTTTATTTATGTGAAGTGTGTGAAGGGTGCAGACAGTTTTGTGTGTCCAAAAATGGGCTTAGCCATCTATTTGTCAACTTTGGATGGAATAGCTTCACCTCAGACATTTTTAAAAAATATATATTTTTATTGATTTCAGAGAGGAAGGGAGAGAGAGAAAGATAAACATTAATGCTGAGCAAGAATCATTGATTGGCTGCCTCCTACACACCTAAACTGGGGATCGAGCCCACAACCTGGGCATGTGCCCTGACCGGGAGTTGAACCATGACCTCCTTGTTCATGGTGGGTTGATGCTCAACCACTGAGCCACATTGGCTGGGCTCAGGCATTTCTTTTAATCCTCACCCGGGGACATGCTTAGAGAGGGAGAGGAGTGTGGGGGACAGAAATAGAGAGAGAGGGAGGGAGGGAGGGAGGGAGAGAGAGAGAGAGAGAGAGAGAGAGAAAAGAGAGAAACATTCATCAGCTGCCTCTTATATGTGCCCTGACCGGGAAACGAACGCAGTTGTCTTCCATACATGCCGACTGGGAATCGAACCCACAACCTTTCAGTGCATAGGATGACACTCGAGCAACTGAGCCACTCCAGCCAGGCCAGAGTCCTTTTTTTAAAAAGCTGGGCAGTTGAAGTGTTTGGTGACTTGTCAGTGAGTAAGAATGCAAAGTGATATGTGCAAGTACATGAGTCCATCATCTCTTGAACTAGTTCTTACAGGGATGGGGGCAATGCAGCCAGTGAGGAGGATAATAAGGATGCATATGGTACAGCCAATACAATCATTTTTTGTGTCCATGCAAAAAATGGACACATTTTTTTGTCCCCTCCCGGCCTCCGCCACCCCCCGGAACTTGCCCTCACCTCCCCCCCGACCCCCCACAGTGTCTTGCATCTATTGGTTGTGCTTATATGCATGCATGCAGGTATATGAAAACAGTTTTTTTATTGAGTTAAAGATTTTTTTTAATTCAAGAAAAATGATCTTTAATGGCAACCTTTTTTTGTAAACGGCCAATGGTAAATATTTTCAGCTTTGTAAGCCATGTGGTTACAAACACTGAACTCCACTGTGTAGCACGAAAATAACCATAAATGATATTCAGACAAAGTGGTGCAGCTGTGATGTGATGGAACTTGATTTTAAAGCACGCAGCCAGCTGGATTTGACCCATGGGTGTGGTTTGCACAAAACCAGTTTAGGTTATATTGGCTGGCACTGGAGAACAGGAAAAAAATTTTCCTTTTTAAAAGGATGTGTTTTGCTATTGCTTTATTAGCCTGGCTGGTGTGGTTCAGTGGTTGAGGGTCGACCTATGAACCAGGAGGTCACGGTTTGATTCCCAGTCAAGGCACATGCCCGGGTTGTAGGCTGGATCCTCAGTAGGGGGCGTGCAGGAGGCAGCTGATTATTGATTATCTCTCATCATTGATGTTTCTATCTCCCTCTCCCTTCCTCTCTGAAATCAATAAAAATATATTTGAAAAAGAGAAATATGTTAGATGTCCCAAAGTAATAATTACAGTGAACTGTAGAGAAATAAATGGCTGGCACCTTCCATAGCCTGGAGCAATGGAGTTCTGGATTCACAGAGAAAGGGGAAGGATTTACGATTTAGGAGTAAACTGAATTAGGCCTTGTCTGTGAGGCTCTCACACTCTAGTAGCAGTGACAGGAGAAAGTCATGTAATCAAATAGAATAGGTGGTAGTAGGTGAACTTGGGTTAAATGTTGGCAGATTGAACATAGCATTTCTCTGCTTCCTTCTGAAATATACCTAAATGACAGTAATAAAATAAAAGTGGTTAAACCCACAAGGACCAAGGGAACAGGACAGGAATATCAGTAGACAGCAAATGTCTGCAAATTTGGGGGAGTTGGAAAGCACGTAGCTGAGTGGTAAATGACTTAGCAGACTAGAAAAAGGCTGAACACCATTCCGCATAGCCAGGTATATGAAGACAGTTTTTTTTTTTTAATTGAGTTAAAGATTATTTATTTATTTATTTAAAATTTATTTATATATTGTTTAAAGTATTACAAATAGTAGT
>NW_006297836.1:389566-391250 GCF_000327345.1 Myotis davidii
CCAGCCACAATTACTATGAATACTCTAATTCATATTGGTTTATCAGATTAGTTTACAAATCACCTGGCTGGTACCTGAGAGAGTCAGAAGTTGAAAGGTGAATTTTATTAGAAGAGAACATACTAGGCAAAGGGCTATCAAGAGAGCTACAATAGCAGCAGAAAAGAAGGATATTCTCAAAAAATAAGGGAATAGAAGTAATAAGAGAGAAGAAAGGAAGAAGACAGATACCTACTAAAACTCTGCAATGGTTTCCCATCAGACTGAAAGTAGAATTTCTTTTTTTCTTTTTGTTAATCCTCACCCGAGGATATTTTTCCACTGATTTTTAGAGAGAGTGGAAGAGAGAGGGAGACAGAGAGGAACATTGATGTGAGAGAATACATTGATTGGTTCCCTCCTGCATGAGCCCCAACCAGGGCCCAGGCTGGGGAAGAGCCTGCAACCAAGGTATGTACCCTGGACTGGAATCAAACCTGGGACCCTTCAGTCCTCAGGCCAATGCTTGTCCACTGAGCCAAACCAGCTAGGGCCCCATGAACACTTTTTTTTTTTATGGGGATAACAGCACTGATTTCATAGGGTTGTGATTATTATAGAAGATAATGTATGTTAAAACCTCACAAAATGTCCAGCACATAGTAGGCCATCAGTAGGTCTTAAATCCTCTTACCCATGAACACTTTTGAAGGTGGTGGTTCTACTTGGAAGAAAGTTCTCTTACCAGCATTCTGAAGTGGAGATTATAGAACACAGACATGGGAGCTTCAGATGAGTAGGAACTAACTTGACTGGATGTAGGAAGCTTTGGGAATTTAAGAAAATAAGGACCTCATCTCTTAGTCATCCTCTGATATAGTGAAGTGTGAGAGTAAGAATACATAGCATCTCCTTGAGAGACGGTCTCAGAGGGGTATGGGTGGATAGATGGACAGATGGATGGATAGGATGAATGTATAGAAAAATTTGGAGTTGAGATTCAGAGTGAACAGCCTCCACTGGATAGCAGGTATTGAAGAGAGTGGAAGGAGTGAAATTGGAAATCTTGAATTGCTCTAACCATTTTATTGAATACAGCTCTGCTCTTTCCCCATAACTGCCCCCATGAACTCTGTCCTTCCCTGTCCCTCTGTGAACTTTTGGGCGGGTTTCTTAGCTCTCTTCCTAAAGACAGAGTCCATTGGTGGGGGAGGCAGCCAGTTGATGTGTCTCACATCGATGTTGCTCTCTGTCTCTCCCCCTCCCTTCCACTCTCACTTGACTTCTCCTCCTCAGCCCGTATATGACCAGTTATGTGGTCACACAAAGTCCTGTCTTGAAAACATCTGTTGAATTTGATCACTGTGCACTAGCACCCCTGCTACCACCTTGATCCAAACACCTACCATCTCACCTCCTGATCTGTGTCCTACTTCCTACTGGCCTCCCTGTAGTCTTATTCTCCCCACAGCAGCCAGGGCTCTTTTTCACGTGCAGGTCCATTTATGGCTTCTCTTACCCTGTGGGTAAAGTACAAACTACTCAACAGATGAGTGGATTGACATTGTCAAGATGGCAAAGATAACAGAGACAATCTCTATATCGTGATGGCGAACCTTTTTTTTTTTTCTTCAAAATATATTTTATTGATTTTTTACAGAGAGGAAGGGAGAGGGGTAGAAAGTCAGAAAAATCCATGAGAGGG
>NW_006297836.1:391286-396441 GCF_000327345.1 Myotis davidii
AAATTTTTTGATATTTGCAACCATAGTAAAACAAAGACTTATATTTTTGATATTTATTTTAAATATTTAAATGCCATTTAACAAAGAAAAATCAACCAAAAAAATGAGTTCCCGTGTCCTCTGACATGCGTGTCATAGGTTTGCCATCACTGCTCTCTCTCTATATAAAAGCGTAAGATGCAAATCGACTGGACGGTGGAGCAGCTGGTCGGCTATGATGTGCACTGACTATCGGGGCAGACGCTCAACACAGGAGCTGTCCCCAGCCCCTGATCACCTGATTGGGAACTGGGGGTGGGTGTTGCCAGATGCGGGCGGTGCCAGGGTCCAGTTGCCCCCCACACACAGGGTTACCGGCGGCGGTGGCAGGTGGGGCCAGCTGCCGGCAGCCGGGGAAGATCAGTCCTGATCTCAGGCCAGGCCTAAGGACCCTACCTGCACATGAATTCCATGCGCCGGGCCTCTAGTTTCTAATAATAATAAGATCATTAGCAAAATAGCTTATTGCGCTGTCTCTTGTTTCCCAGGTGGTGTTGTTTGTGAAGAAGAATGTTCTAGTGACTGGTGGATTTTTCGGAGGCTTTCTGCTTGGCATGGCATCCTAAGGAGGACCTCCTCTCTTCCGTTATTCCCGGTTTCTGTACCTAGACCAGCCTCTACACTCCATCATAGGACATCAAGTCTCCTCCTCTTCTCCTGTGCCTTCTTCCCTGCTATAGCATATCTGAGTGGCTTCTATAGGCATCTGTTGACATGAACTGATAATGACCCTACTGTAAGCCTCGTGACAACAACGGAAGATACAATAGACCACCTGTCCTCCCAGAACACTCCCCATGTGACTGAGCTATAGGTCAGGAATGTTCCTTTCCCCCCGACATAAGATACATACTAGCACAGTGCAATATAGCTCACTGTGGAGGATGAGTGTATCCTCAAAGGTGCCCCAAACTTGAATTAGAACAGGAATAACAAGCACATAGATACCTGATTATGTGCGGCATGGAAAGGAACTGAATACATTTGCATTTAAGCATGAAAGATTTTTGGTGTCTACTTTCTTTTTTAGTTGGTTATGGATTACAGAAAGAGGTATTTATAACTGTTAAAATTATCCTGACAAAATGGTGGGATAAACAGTATTATTGAAAAATTATGAATGTAGAATGAACTTGTGCTAAACATATGATGAACTGAAGATAGGGTGTTTGGTGGGACAAAGTTTAGGGAAATCAACCAATAGATACATCATTGGATAATCAGACTTAATGAATCATTTTGGGGCATTAAGATGTTATCTGGGGATGGGGGGTTTCCACCATACAGGATAATACGTCTCATGGCTATTCCCAAAGCGTTTATTTATGGTCAAATAAATGACTTTAGCTGGGAGGAGAAAGCTCTTGGATTTTTATTTCATACAAACAGTTTTAAGCTTTGAAATGTGAAGTATTTACTTCTTGACAAAGCATTAGGGGTAGTTAGCTCCTCTGTGCCAATTGTTTCTTTATCCAGTTAGTATAAAATACGTTAACATTTGAACCAGTTTTAAAGAGGTAGCATCCTTGTCCTGGCCAGTTTGACTGGCAGCGGTTCTCAACCTGTGGGTCGCGACCCCTTTGGTGGTCGAACGACCCTTTCACAGGGGTCGCCTAAGACCATCCTGCATATCAGATATTTACATGACGATTCATAACAGTAGCAACATTACAGTTATGAAGTAGCAACGAAAATAATTTTATGGTTGGGTTACAACATGAGGAACTGTATTTAAAGGGCCAGAAGGTTGAGAACCACTGGGTTAGAGTGTCAGCCCATGGACTGAAGGGACCCAGGTTCGATTCCAGTCAAGGGCATGTACCTGGGTTGCATGCTCGATCCCCAGGCCTGATAGGAGCAAGTGTTGGAGGCAACCAATGGATGGGTCTCTCTCACATTGATGTTGCTCTCTCTCTGTCTCTCCCCCTCCCACTCTCTCTAAAAATCAATGGAAAAATATCCTTGGTTGAGGGTGCACAATAAAATGAAAAGGTAGCATCCCAGGTATTCAGAATTGAGAATGGTGTCAATAACATGTGAAATCAATTATTTCCATCATGAAATGTAAACTGCTGTCTCATGACTCTGACTCTTAGACTTATTCTTTAAAATAAAAGTTCAGCCCTAGCCAGTTTGGCTCAGTGGATAGAGCATCAGTCTATGGACTGAAAGGTCCCGGGTTCGATTACTACCAGGGGCACATGCCTGGGTTGTGAGCTCAATCCCTCCCAGTGGGGGACATGCAGGAGGCAGCCGATCAGTGATTCTCATCATTGATGTTTCTATCTCCCTCCCTTCCTCTCTGAAATCAATAAAAAATATATTAAAAAAAAAGTTTATAGACAAACATAGGCTTAGAGTCTTAGTGCACTTTGCTGTAATGGTCTGATATCACATCTGCAGCCCTATCTAGAATATCTGCTTCTAGAGGGCAAGGTTTGTGTGTTCACCATTATACCACGGAGCCTAGCACTTAATAGGTACCATTTGCTGAATATGAGTAATGACCTCATACAAAGGTATCTGGAAAAGGGGCTGATGCAAAGACTTGAGACTTCATTTTGTTATTTTTGTTTTTTAAAGAATTAAGACTATGAATTCTGAGAATACAGAAAACTTGGAATTTTTTTTTAAAATATATTTTTATTGATTTCAGAGCGTAAGGGAGAGGGAGAGATAGGAACATTAATGATGAGAGAGAATTGATCAGCTGCCTCCTGCACGCCCCCTACCAGGGATGGAGCCCACAACCTGGGCTTATGCTCTTGACCAGAATCAACCTGGGACCCTTTAGTCTGCAGGCTGATGCCCTATCACTGAGCCAAACCAGCTAGGGCTAGAATTTGTTTTTAAACTTGCAGTTAATCCCTTGCAAAATGTATGTTTTTAAGCCCTTTCTTTTAAAATGTTTGCCTTTTAAATTACCTTGGGAATGGTATATTGAATGTGGAAATTGTAGCTACCAATGGATTTGTGGAACTTTTTAGAATTCATCCATCTGCTCCACTCATCTGCTGATGGGCACTTAGGCTGTTTCCAAATCGTGGCTATTGTAAATTGTGCTGCTGTGAACATAGGGGTGCATATATTCCTTCTGATGGGTGCATTTTTCTTACATTACGGTAGTACTTTATGGCAGCTTAAGTTATTTTGCTTGCAATGTTTATGAATCATCCTCAGTAGTAATACTATGAGCCTCTTTGTTGCATATTTTTATACAAGAACCTAAAATATTTTCACTTTTTATTATGGAAACTTTCAAATATATATAAAAGTAGAGAAAATGATACACTTGATCCCCTGTGTATCCATCACCCACCTACAATGATAAATTATAGCTCGTTTTATGATTTATTTTGAAATAAATACCAAATGTGTCATTTTATATTTTAGTATGTATCTCTAAAAGATAAGAACTCTTTAAAAACCATAAATCCAATATCCTATTATATAAAAAGCTAATAATCCCTTAATAGCATCAAATATGTAGTCACTGTTCAAAATTCCCTCTCAAGTTTTACATTTGGTTTGTTTGAATCAATGCATATAAGACATCCAGTTGGATGTCTCAAGTCTCAGTCTTATATGCTCTTTTTATTTTGACTTCCAGTATATTTATTGAAGACACGGTTATTTGTTCCCTAGTTCTCCACATTCTGATGCCTGGGTACCTGGGTTATGCCATATAAGTCTGAAGCCTTTCATGACTACCCATGTGACTCACACAGACGAATGGAATAGTGACTATAAAACCTAACTGGAAAAAGGAGACATATGTAATACTCTTTCTAATACTTTAAGCAATAAAAAAAAACGAAAAAAAAAAACCTAACTGAAGTGCCCTGTGCACCTTTGGGTTGCATTTGGGGAAAGTGGCCACTGAATGCCTCTCCAGTAATCTGTGGGTTGCCTTTTGTCCATCTATTTTTTTATCTGATTATCAGTGATGACAACAAAGGTTAGCAGGTTGGTCTAAGCTGCTTTGAGTGGGTTATAATCCTATGTAATAAAAGCCTAATATGCTAAGTGGTCATCCAGTTGGCCATTCAACCAATCAAAGCATAATATGCTAATGACATGCTGAGGCCGCTCAACCACTCGCTATGACGTGCACTGACCACCAGGGGGCAGATGCTCCAACCGGTAGGTTAGCTTGCTGCCGGGGTTCGGCTGATCAGGACTGAGCAAGTTGGGCTAGCTAGACACACTCTGGAGTCTTCCTGCAGTCCCTCCCTGTCTGGCTAAACTCCTGCGTCCCTCCCGGACCTGATTGTGCATGGGTGGGGTCCCTCGGCCTGGCCTGAGCCCTCTTGCAATCTGGGACCCCTCGGAGGATGTTAGAGAGCCAGTTTCAGCCTGAAGCTATGATGTGCATGGACCACCACGGGGCCAGATGCTCAATGCAGGAACTGCCCCTGGTGGTCAGTGAGCTCCCACGGGGGAGTGCTGCTTAGCCAGAAGCTTGACAAGTGCAGTGGTGGTGGCAGAAGCAGGCCTAAGCCATCAGTCGGACATCCCCCAAGGGTTCCTTGACTACGAGAGGGTGCAGGCCAGGCTGAGGGACCCTCTCCTCCCCCGCCTCCCCAGTGTACAAATTTTGTGTACTGGGCCTCTAGTCACTAATAAAAATTATTTGCACATTAATTTTGTGTTAGATTTTGGGAATCTGCTGCAAAATCCATTTTGGAATCAATAAGCTGATCTCTACTTTCTCCCTAAATGTTCATATCTTGACTATTTGTATAGTAAAAATTACTCTGGTAGAATGTCAGAAGTCTGTCTCCAGGTTGCTTTGGGTACTCTATGATGACGAAGGAAAATCATAATGGTTTGGCATCAGAGTAAAATGGCATAAAGAAAAATCACCATGAATGTAATGGAGTTCTTAGGGGTTATTAAAAAAAAATGACATCCCCTCTTTCCTACATTTTCCTTGGTGTAATATTAATAACCTGATTTTCAGTTCTATGTAAATAGGAAATATGGAATTGGAAAGTATACACTTCATAATTTCTACAGGCATACTTTTGATTGTGTTTAGTCTGAATCAAAAGCAAAGGGTATGTATTGAATCATTCAAAAGGCACTGGAAATTGCATTCTTAAAGCACACATTT
>NW_006297836.1:396453-402397 GCF_000327345.1 Myotis davidii
AGTTTACCTCTATTTTAAAAAATAGGATACTTAGCTACATAGCTCTTAATCTCTATATATATAAGCCTGAGCTACCGGAACGGTGGAATGACCGGAGCAACCAGTTGCCATGACATGCACTGACCACCAGGGGGCAGATGCTCAATGCAGGAGCTGCCCCCTGGTGGTCAATGAGCTCCCACAGCGGGAGCACCGCTCAGCCAGAAGCCAGGCTCACAGCTGGCAAGCAGGCCTAAGCTGTCAGTTGGACATCCCCCAAGGGCTCCCCGACTGTGAGAGGGCACAGGCCGGGCTGAGGGACCCCCCCCCAAGTGCACGAATTTCATGCACTGGGCCTCTAGTAGTAGATAATAGACTGAAATAAGATCTATAGATATTTTTTAAATATTTTTATTGATTTCAGAGAGGAAGGGAGAGGGAGTGAGAGATAGAAACATCATTGATGAGTGAGAATCATTGTTCGTCTGCCTCCTGCACACCCCACACTGGGGATTGAGCCTACAACCTGAGCAGTGCTTTGACTGGGAATTGAACCATGACCTCCTGGTTCATAGTTTGATGCTCAACCACTGCACCACACTGGCTGGGCAATAGGTCTTCTTAAAGTATATTCCCAGCTGTCTGCTTCTGGGACTCCGGGGGCATGCTTGAGGGCAATATTCCATGTTGGCCTCATCCTGCTGCTATGAGAATGGCCTTGAGTGGGCCACCACGTGGCTGTGCAGAGCTGGTGCAGGGTTGAACCTGGCAGGACTCTGGCACACATCTTGCATTTCCCCTGAGCTGAGTCGCCAGTGAAGCAGGCTTGGGCATCTGGGGGAGCCTCTAAATTGAAGCTCTATTGCCAGCAGCTTTGCTTCAGGTGGTGAAGTGGGAGATAAGGATTTCCTTCCGAAGAAGAGCTGCCACCCGTTCATGCAAAACCAAGATACCAGGACCAGGCTACTGCAGCTGTGAATGCACTATTTTCATTTGACTAGTGAGGCCTGTTTAGCGAGGCGCTTATTTTTCTCCAGTACCCAGAGTCCAATAATGTGCTGAGCGTTCTTTTTTGGGGTGGGGAGCGGAGGACGGGGAGACAGCAGTTTTTCCTTGACTTATTGAGGGATTCAGAGTGTTCTGTGTGGTTCCGCCCCAGCAACTTGACTTTGAACATGTTTATAGTTTTGTCGCCCCCTGCTGGCAGGAACGTGTAACGCCGCACTCAGGGCTTCTCAACCTGTAACTTGACCCCAATTGGGAGACTATCCTCTGGCACTTAGCGAAGTAGGTATCAGCACTAAACATCCACACCTGGTGGCCGGAGCTCCAACAAGGCTCATCTCCCCTTTGGCTCCTCACTCCGCGGCATCCTCACCACTCTGGGCCATCCTTTGACCCAGCATTCCTCCTGCGACGGAACCGGGTAGGACGAGGACTTGGGGTCGGATACAGTAGAGCTATAATGCTTGAGTCCCTTCTCCCCCAAGTTCTTCCTGGCGTCAGAGGAGAGAGGAGAGGGATCCAGGGGCGTTTTCGCTTTACAAGGCTACGTTCAGGCTCAACAAATATTCAGGATGTTTTCTTTCTGCCTAAGGAGAGACGCCTCAGTGCTGACACTGTTTGAGCTCACCGGATTCTTGCCTGAGCATCCCTGCTGTCATGTCACTGTCGTTGTGATAACATACTAATAAGATTTTGCTCCTGCTTCCCTATTTGGTTCAATCTCTCACCACTCAGCCTAGGACCGTTAAGCAACAGGACAGAGGGGCGGGGCTTGATTTCCTTGCCTGGTCTATTACTTACCCTCCCTACTGGGTGCTGGAAGAAGACAGGAGGTGATTAAAGTTGGAAGACATTATTTTTGTTTGTTTGTTTCAAATGTTTTATTATTTTTAATTGGGTAGGGAGGCATATTCTTTTTTAAATATGTTTTTATTGATTTCAGAGAGAGGAAGGGAGAGGGAGAGAAACATCAATGATGAGAATCATTGATCAACTGCCTCCTGCACGTCCCCTACTGGGGATGGAGCCCATAACCGCGGCATGTGCCCTGACTGGGAATCGGACTGTGACCTCCTGGTTCATGGGTCCATGTTCAACCACTGACCCACGCTGGCCAGGCCAGCCTGAGTTTTTCACGTCTCAAGTGTTTCTAATAGGCAGCCAAGGTTGAAAACTACTGAAATACAGAGTGGGAAGCTGGTGCTAATACAATTATAGTTCTGCTATTAAAAGTGAATACTTGTGCCGTAGCTGGCTTAGCTCAGTGGATAGAGCGTCAGCCTGCAGAGTGAAGGGACCCAGGTTCGATTCCAGTCAAGGGCATATGCTTGGATTGTGGGCTCAGCCGACCAATGATTCTCTCTTATCATTGATGTTTCTATCTCTCCCTCTCCCTATCTCTCTGAAATCAATAAAAAAATATAAAAATAATAAAAGTGACTACTTGTCTGGTGTTGCTCAGTTGGTTGCACATGGGAACCATCCCCAGTAGGGGGCGTGTAGGAGGCAGCCAATCAATCCTGATGTTTCTCTCCCTCTCCCTTTCTCTCTCTAAAATAAATAAATGAATAAGTAAGTGATTACTTAACAGACCCTTTAAAGCTTTTTAAGTTAAATGCCATACAACTTCAGGTGCTGAACATAAGTGTAGTATTACAGTGTATTAAATGTTATAGGGATAGTGTGGCGTGGATGCAGGGAAGAGCACTGGCCCTCTAGCACAGTGATTCTCAACTTGGCTGCACATTAGAATCACCTGGGAATCTTTTTCAAATCCTGATTTCTGGGCCTCATCCTTTGGAAATTCTGTTTCTTTGTTACTAATGTTGTGGCCCCACCCCATAACGAAGAAACAGAATTTCCGGAGGATGAGGCCCAGAAATCAGGATTTTAAAAAGATTCCCAGGTGATTCTAATGTGCAGCCAAGGTTGAGAACCACTGCAGCATAATGGCAGAGAAGGGCCTTTTGTCCCCAGGGGATGCTACAGCTATTAGGTGAAAGGTTGTGGGATATTCGTAGGGCATCAACATATAGCCCCACATATCCATTACAGAGGGAAAATGAACAACTTTCCAGTGTAGAGGTCTGTCATTCACTACTTAACCAAGTGATTAAACTTATCATCACTAAGAGCCCATTTACAAGCTTTTCAGTCTCTAAAATGCAGGATGAGATCATAGTTCTTACCTTCCCAGTTCTTCCCTGAAGACAGATTCAGTGCAAATCATGGTCCCTAACACACAAAAAACATTCAGTAACTAAACTTCTCTGGTGGCTATTTGATTTTTCTGTCATAATAGCTAAGAAGAATAAGATTTCAATCAGTGTCTGCCAATAGATGTTGACTTAAACTGAGACAGGACTAAATTTAAAAGATAGGAAGGAACGATTGATTTGAAGCTTTCAAATCCCTAAAGAAAGTAATATGCTTTAGGAAAAATATTTATTTTTTATTGCTTTTAGGAAAAAAAAATTAAAAGTTTGAAACGAGTAATTAACTCAATAAAAATAATTTTATAATAAAGCATAGAAAAGCAATCTATTTGATCATGGGATTCCTAATGTAAATCCCAGCACCACTATCAATTGACCATTTTAAATGTAATTTAGACTTGTATGATATAAACATAGTTTTAAAATGTTTTATTAAATTGTTTCACTACTGCTTGGCCAGCATGGCTCAGTGGTTGAGCATGGACCTATGTACCAGGAAGTCACAGTTTGATTTCTGGTCAGGGTGCATGCCCGTGTTATGTGCTCGAGCCCCAGTAGGGGGCATGCAGGAGGCAGCTGATCAATGATTCTCATCACTGATGTTTTTGTCTCTCCCTCTCCTTCCCTCTCTGAAATCAATAAATTGTTTCACTACTAACACAAAGGTTCATTTGGATGATTTCATGAACTTGTAGCACCGTTAACCTGGTATGTGGACCAAACATCTCTAAGGCACCATTTCTCCAAGTCTCTCTGGAGAACATTCACCCTGAGAGATGCTGTCCGCAGAGTGGGTTCGCTGGCTATACTTTGAAAAGTACTGCATACAATAGTCCTTGCAAAGAATCATAATTCACATTAGCATATGAAAAGCTCTGAAATCTTACAGGAAAGAAACCTGTTTACTTGTGTGCAACATAAGAGCTCCAATTTCAGGAGCACCAGGCTGCTCTTTGATAGCCTGGAAAAACCATGTGGGGGACCAGAAGAGAAGGATGTAGCCTTTATTTTTTTAAAATATATTTTTATTGATTTCAGAGAGGAAGGGAGGAGAGAGAGATAAAAACATCAATGATGAGAATTATTGATCAACTGCCTCCTGCACGCCCCCTACTGGGGATCGAGCCTGCAACCTAGGCATGTGCCCTGACTGGGAATCAAACCTTGATCTCCTGGTTCATAGGTCAACACTCAACCACTGAGCCATGCCGGCAGGCCAGGACATAGCCTTTATTACTTGCACATGGGGAAGACCCAATGGCTGCCTGTCGGGTAAGTGTCCCAACCCTGCCAGGGTCAGGCGGGGGCTTATTTAGCAGAGGGGAGGGGGTGCCATGCTTTGGAATAGCTTGAGTGCAGGCCAAGGACAAACAGGGTCTGCCGAGACTTGTTGGCTGTCAAGGACGTGGGAAGACACCTCGGTCTGTGCCGCTCTGTTTCTTGTGGCCACCAGCCAGGCAAACAATGTTGAACTGACTGGGGGCAGGGCGGGGAGAATTGGGCTATAGCCTTGCGTGACCCCACACTGGGTCTAACCTAGCATGCCCCAGACATATCTGAACACAGAAGACTTTCCCCCCTATGATAGCAATATCCTAGAAACACTTTGGGGAATGGTGCTTTAAAGAACAGTTGGTCTCAGATAATAATGGTATTTGCACATCAGGGATAGACTGTCTCAGTCCATCCACAGCAATGCAGGCTTTGTCTAGCATGCTGGAAGAGGCGAGGAAGGATCCTTGTATGGACTGAATATTTGTGCACCCCAAAGCTCACATTTGAAATTCTAACCCCCAGTGTAATGGTATTTGGCTGTGGGGCCTTTGGAAGGTGATTAGTTCATGGGGGTAGAGCCCTCATGAAGGGTTAATACCCTTATGAAAGAGGCCCCACAGAGCCCCCTCTCCCCTCCTAGCACATGAAGACACAGTGAGAAGGCAGCCATCTATGAATAAGGAAGCAGGCTCTCGCCGGATACTGAATCTGTGGTTCCTTGACCTTGGCCTTCCAGCTGCCAGAACTATGAAAAAGAAATGTCGTCTGTGGTATGTTGTCATAGCAGCTTGGACTAAGATTAGGTGCCTATCAGAATTTGTTTCTACTCTTGCTTAGAAAGTAATCTTTTTCTTTTTTGGTTGGGGGGAAGGGAGGAAAGCAAATGGCCTGTTTGATACTGGCCAGCCCCCATCCACTGTAAGAAGTCACTAATAGTCCTAGCCAGTTTGGCTCAGTGGATAGAGTGTCAGCCTGTGAACTGAAGGGTCCTAGGTTTGATTTTGATCAAGGGCATGTATCTCGGTTGTAGGCTCGGTCCCTGGCCCCAGTTGGGGCGTGAATGGGAAGCAACCAACTGATGTTTCTCTCTTTCTCTCTCTGTCTCTCCCACTCTAAAAATCAATGGTAAACATATCCTCAGGTGAGGATTAACCACACACAAACACAAAGAAGTCACTGACAACTGTCAACAGGTTTCCTTTGGCAGCCTTGTATTAACACCAGGACCTGCTGTAATCAGTTTTGATTATAAAAATATAAAGAGTAGCCGGAACCGGTTTGGCTCGGTGGATGGAGTGTCGGCCTGCAGACTGAGAGGTCCCAGGTTCGATTCCAGTCGGGGGCATGTGCCTGGGTTTCGGGCGCATCCCCAGTGGGGGGTGTGCAGGAGGCAGCTGATCGGTGTTTCTCTCTCATCGATGTTTCTAGCTCTCTATCTCTCTCCCTTCCTCTCTGTAGAAGATTGATAA
>NW_006297836.1:402956-414518 GCF_000327345.1 Myotis davidii
TCAGCTGATCGATGTTTCTCTCTCATCGATGTTTCTAACTCTCTATCTCTCTCCCTTTCTGTGAAAAATTGATAAAATATATTAAAAAAAAAGAATATAAAGAATAGATAAACCACCTAAGAATTCTAATTCAGTTGCTGCCTGCCTAACTTCCAGTAAAGTTCTTTCATGATAAATTAGGGGTCATTAAAAAGAAGAGTCATTTCTATGCCTTTTCTACCACTCACTCACTAAGTATGACATGCCTTCTGGCCATGCACTGTGACGGGGATGCAAAAGCAGAAAGAAATGCTCTTTCTTGCATTTGGGAAGACACTTTGCTTTAAATTATTGGAAATACTAGAGGCCTGTTGCATGGATTCGCACACCAGTGGGGTCCCTTCGCCTGGCCTGCACCCTCTCACAATCGGGGACCCCTCAGGGGATGTTGGACTGCTGGTTTCTGCCAGGCCAAGGGACCCCACTGGTGCAAGAATCTGTGCACCAGGCCGGTTTCGGCCTGATCCCCAAAGGCCAGGCTGAGGGACCCCACCGGTGCATGAATCTGTGCACTGGGCCTCTAGTATGCATATAAGATCTTTGGTTAATCTCTCCCCCCGCCACTTCCCTCTGAGATTCACCAGTCTGTTCCATGTTTCCATGCCTGTGTGTTGAGTGTCTGCCCCCTGGTGGTCAGTGCACATCATAGTTAATGGTTGGTCACTTAGGCTTTTATATATATAGAAAAGGGGAATGGGGTTGGGTTAGAGAAACCTTTGAATTTAGCATGTAATCTATCAAAGATGTCACAGGAGAGATGTTTTCACCAAACACTTGGCTACTAGTGATTGAACTCAATCTTCTCCAGCCCCTCTCCCCTTCCCCAGAAATTGGGTGTGGGCATGGGGGTGGGGACTAAAAGTTCCAACCCTCTAATCATGTGGTTCCCATGGCAACCGCTCCCAGCCATGGGTTACCTAGGAGCTTTCCTCATTAAAAGTCACCTCATTAATGTAATAAGACATCTTTATCTTTCGTATCATTTAGGAAATTCCAAAGGTTTTAGGAGGTTTGTGTCTGGAATGGAGACAAAAACCAAATATATATTTCCTGTGAGTGATGATATCACAGTACCAAACCAAAATTTTTTCACATAACAGGTTTATTTTAGCAGCTCAGTTTTATTACATTCTACATATTTAATATATTTCTATCTGTTCTGCATAGATGGCATATTTATTAACTTTTATAGTTGACTTTTTCATTTGCTATTGCTGCTACCTGGCCTGAAGAGTCAGGAGGATAAATAGAACTCGCTTGGTGGAAAGGTGGTGCAGCATTGAACTTCTCCGCAGAACTTTACTTTGATGTGGACTTCAGCTTTTCTTCCTCTTCTTTTTCAAATCCTGAACAGACGAGAGATCTTCCCTTGGGATAGCGAGCACAACACTTACGAAGTTCTTGGATGACAGCCTGACACTTAGATTCCATGTAGTTGTTGGCTGAAAAACAGACAGGCAGAATCTAGTCATGATCTCATAGGACTAAGGCACAGGGAGTTGGGGGGTTAGATCAATGCTTCCCACTCCTTTTTACTTTACTTTATGTACAGACCTGGAAGAAAGAGGATATATTAAAGTCCATGGAATTCTTCCTGATTTAGAGACCAGGAAGAAAAGTATGATTTACAGAGTGGTCAAAAGGTATTTTTCTATATAATTTTCTTTTCTTTTAAAAAATATATGTATTTTTACTGATTTCAGAAAGGGGGAAGGAGAGATAGAAACATCAATGATGAGAGAGTATCATTGATTGGCTGCCTCCTGCACACTCCCCACTGGGGATCAAGCCTGCAACCCGGACATGGTGCCCTGACCAGGATTCAAACTGTGAGCTTCTGGTTCATAGGTCGACCTCAAAGCTCAACCAACTGGGCTCATTTTCCTTAAGGTTGAGTTAATAGTTCATGTTCCTTGGTCACTAACTCCTTTACAATTTGGTGAATTAGAAAAATGCGCATATGAAAAATGCATTTTGCATACAGTTTAAGGTGGCTACTAGAAGCTTCCCTACCAAGTCTATGCATCAGAGGTTTGAAACTGCAGCCTCAGAGTCAACCCTTTTTTACAGTTGTGAGCTAATAATGGTTTTTACATTTTTAAAGGGTTGTAATTTGCCTCTCCTCCTTCCCTCTCTCTCTCCAACAAAGACCTCCTGGCCTCCAAAGCCTAAACTATTTCCTGTTTGGACCTTTATAGAAAACATTTGCAGACCCGGCTATACATAGATCCTAAGTCAAGGAGGACTTGACCTAACGGTTCTAAATCATCTTCAATTGACTTGAGTCCCTTGATACTAAATTGGGGTGCATGGGAGTTAGCCTGTGATAGGAAAGACAATTCTGACCACCCAGAGTATAGTAGAGTTGCTGAGTCCAGGCTTGTAGCCAGATCAGTGGGATTCAAACCCTCACTGTACCCTTTACTAGTTGTGTGACCCTGGGCAAATTATGTAACTTCTGTGTTGATTTCCACATCTGTAAAATGGAGGTCATGGTAACATCTACCTCATGGATGAAATGACCAAATGACTTAATATGGTTAAAGCCCTTTTGGCTATAACTGTCATCCAGGGAATGATTAATTCGAACTCTTAGTCCTTCCAGCCCTCAATCCTCCCATACTGTGGCAAGGGGTATAACTAGTTCTAACTTGATTCTTGTTCTCCCCAAGTCAGTAGTTCTCAACCTTCCTAATCTCTCAACCCTTTCATACAGTTCCTCATGTGGTGGTGACCCCCAACCATAAAATTATTTTCGTTGCTACTTCACAACTGTAATTTTGCTACTGTTATGAATTGTAATGTAAATATCTGATATGCAGGATGTATTTTCATTGTTACAAATTGAACATAATTAAAGCATAGTGATTAATCACAAAACAATATGTAATTATATATTCAATATGTGTTTTCCGATTGTCTTAGGCGACCCCTGTGAAAGGGTCGTTTGACCCCCAAAGGGGTCGCGACCCACAGGTTGAGAACCGCTGCCCTAAGTCATGGGTTGCTAGTTCAAATCAGTTAATTTATTTGGAAGAAATTAATTGTGAAAAAGATTTTTCATTTTTCTTAAATTTGGAGAAAGGGATGAATAAAATGGCATTGTTATAAACACTTAAGATTAAAAGATTTTACAGATAATATTGCTTACATCATAAAATGGAAAGTTCAAGAATGAATAGACATTAAAAAAAGAAAATATACAAACAAGGATTTTCTTTGATGTTGAGTCTTCGGGGGAACTCAACATTTTCCCTTCCTACCTTTCTCTATTTTCATGGGTATCCATCTCTATTATTGTACTTTAACAATGGGAAAATGATCAAAAAGTCAGTTTTCAAATTCACATCGTCTTGATGCTTTTTTTCATTTGTTCTGCCAATAATCATTTACTGATTTTTAAAAAAAAGAAACCCTTTGGCATTTGTTCAAACATATTGGCTGATTTAAAACCAAATGGACAAATCACACCACATAGAGTCTATGTCATAGACTTTAGTTGAAATTCACTTTTACCTTTAAAAGTTAGTTGCTAAGTTTGGCAGCCTGAATTCCAATTGTATTTTCAACACCCACCCCCCCATTCTAACCTGACTGCTTTTAAAAAGTGAGTTATTAGGCAGTTAAGTATAATCAACCTATTTTAAAACTAGTCTTTTTTTTTTTAAGGATTTTGCTCAGCTTAGTAATTTTCAACTCTGCCTGCACATTAAAATCACGTGGTCAGCTTCTTAGGTCCCTCTGCGCAGACCCCACTCACTGGAAGTCTGATTTCACTGTTCTAGGCAAGTTTTTAAAGCTTCCCATGTGATTTTACTATATACCCAAGATTGTAAACCACCAGCTTAGATCACATCACTTTTTATTTTCTATATCTTCAATTGTACAGTGAGAAAGATCTTCAGGCTAAATTAATTACAGAAATATTCTATTCTGAGAGGAGTTAATATAGTTTGCTGATAAAAAGAACAATTGGTCGCTTGTAGTTGGTTCACAGATAAAGTGGAAACTATGTAAAAAGCATTGAACATAGTACCTTGTAAACATTTCTGTATTTCACAGGCTTGTTTCTGGCACGGATCCTTCTGCAGCATATCCAGTAAACTAAAATAAGAAAAATGATTTTTATTTTGTCTTTTACTTATAAGGACTTTAAAGCCCCTCTAGAAGGAATTTTCTTCAGAGACAAGCAGTATGCCCTTCCAATGGTTGGAAGACTGTTACACTGAAAAATACTCTTCCCATTCATAGGGTGAATCAACTGTATTTTTTATAATAGCCATTTCATTTGATTTGAAATATATAAGTAGCTTTACATGGGAAAAAGACCCTTGAATTCAATAAATTCATCCTGAATATTGTAAACCAATGTTGGGCTAGAGGAGCAGACGCCGCAGCCTGAAGGACCCGCCCACTGCCCACTCTGTCATTGACAAAACTACCCTTGGCAAGGATCAAGCTCCTTGAGCCTTTCCCCTTATTATTAATGTGTAAACTGGGGATCATACCTACCTCAAAGCATTGGTGGAAGAATTAAAAGTATACGAAGTGCATAGAATAGTGCCTGGAAGGCAGTAAGGACTCGCTACGTGGTAGCTATTGTTCCTGAGATTTTTTAAAAAGCAAAACTAAGGGGTTTTTTTTGCATATAAACTGTTGTAACTATTTTAACTCAGGAAATTATCAGGCAGTAAATGGTTTCTTAGGGATCAGCAATATTTGGACCTGAGATAAATGCTAGTTTAGCAGCTAAAATTTGTTTTTGAACTCTTACAGAAAAGACTTATTTAAAATATCTGTAACCAGAGAATAATCTTAAGTGCCCACTATTTTGATTATTAGCAACATCTAAGAATTTAAAGACACAATTTCAGAAAGAAAAAGGGCCAGGAGCCTTTGTAGCTAATTTCATTAATGCAAATAACCTCTTTTTTTCCCTTAGAGCTCCCTAAATTCTTAGTAGATCCAAGTTAGGTCAGTACTGGGATGGGAAACACTGGAGCAAAACCCAAGATATTTACAGGATGGGAGAAGGAAAGGCAGGTGAATTGCTGCAGGGCAAAGAAACGACCAATAGATGTTGATGCTGCTAGGAGCTGCTCTCTTCTCTCTAAATCAGTACCAAGTCCTTGGTGATCAGAGCATCTGTTGTGTAGCAGGTGCTGACTTTTGTGGGATTCATCAGATCCCAGTTCCGGCTGATGATGTCCATTAAAGGTTCTATGGCAATTTCCAAAGAAGTCAATTTCAAGTTACGAATCCTGACTAAGGGCTTTTGTTGACTCGCTTTCTGCCTGTGTAACCCCCTCTCTGCAGTTCCACTTGTGGTGTTCTTCATGACCCTTCCTAAACTTCTGTGTTCTTGAGCAGTTTTTCAACCCACGCCCTCCCCCAGGCCCACAGGTGGGTGCACTGCAGTGGTGGATGAAGTGATTGCCATATACTGAACAGAACAGAGGAGCATTTCGTCCTAGAATCCCAGCACCTGGAAAAAAATAGATCATTAAAATCACCACAACCGGACAGAGTGAAAAAAAAGAGAGAGAGACAGTGGAGAAACAAAAATACGTACCGGGTTAATCATCAGGCAAAAGCTTAAGCAACAGCTCCTGTACTCCCCTGACCTGTCAGAAAAAGAAAAGTTTATAGAGTACTCTGTTACAAGAGTCCCAATACGATGGAAAATGATTAAGCAACATGTGTACCATTAAATGATGCTGGATCTGCCACAAGCGAGAGTTGTTATCCATGTAGCGCTGCTCAGGGTAGAGTTGCCACATGAGAGGTAGCTGGGATGTAAGAAGGTGACTTGGCCTAACTGCGTCACCTAAGGGAACCTGAACTTGCTGGATTCGTGCCCTTAGGAAACTCGTCCCCTGATGGAAAGAAATGATCAAAAATAAAACCAAAGACTTTCAGGACACTGTGACTAGTCAGAAACCAAGTTGATTGAAAGCAAAATCAAAAAAGAAATAAGCAAAACGTCAAGTTACCTGTTCCACGACGGCCACCCACGTGCGCTGGTATTCGTCTCGGTAGATACCCTCTTGGTGAACCCAGAGGCGATCGGGTGGAGCCCCCACATCCTCTCCTGCCATTCTGGGCTTTGAGTTCCAATTCTAGCCCTGCTTTTCTCCACCTAAGCCTGCAGCACCCGTGCACAGGACACAGGTGTGACTTTTGGGGTTTGAATGAACTCACCAGTGAGCCAGGTGACCTGGTACTAGCAACCACCAACCAGAACCAAACTTCATATATGTCTACGTGCACAGTCTAAATAGAACCAAGGCCATCTGAAGCTCCCTGCAAGACACTGAAGTGGCACTCAGGCAGAGCCCTGGGTTGACTACAAAGCACTCAAGAATTTAGTTAGGTAAGGAGTTCTGTGGAAATGTAGGACTAGCATTACAGGAAGCTGAGCAGTGGTCTCAAGTTTGCATTCACAAAGCAGTATCTGACGAAGTGTAGTTAGCAACGGAATATGCGTAGGAGTGTGCCTAAGGACACACTTATTTATTCCCCATGTAAAAGCAGTTTTCCTTTTTAAAGGTAAGACTGAGAAGGTGAATCATGTGCATGGCTTTCTAAATTGAAATTAAAAGTTTGTTTTCAGAGCAAACGACCTATTTATCAGTTTACTTAGAAAGGTATCGCAGCTGGGCATTTCCAGAAGGGGGTATGCGTATTAGGGAGAATATTTAAGGTAGCTTCATGGAATTTCTGAGCTGCAAGAGGCTTTGGGACCATGGCGATTTGGAGCTGAGTGAGAGAAAATGATAATTATCCACCTAGGTCCTTGTTTCATCTTAGTAATGCTTTTCTGGATGTCACAGGAGTGCATTTTTCCATACAAGTGTGGGTTTAAATTATGGTTTCCCGAGTCGGAAACCCAGAAAAGTCCCTCTGCCCTTTGAGAGGTATAAAGGAACCCCACCTCCTGGACCAACTCTTCACATGGGGCAAACTGGGCTCGAAACCCATACATCCTCTGCCCAGCCCTGGATCTCACTTCAGGGCCTCACAATAACTTCGCCTGCACTTTGCATTTTGTACCGCAGTTTTCACTGTGTTTCGACTTTTGGCAGAGCACAGGTACCACACTGGGGGATCTCCCCACAAAACACAGGCCTCCTATTCCAATCGGGTTGCCATTGGGTGGGAAAGGAACTCCAGCACAGCTTGGGAAGTTGTTAAACCCTCCAGTGAGACTGTCCAGAGCAAATGAGATGCCAGAACACAGAATGAAGCAGCCCAGGACAAAGTGAGCCAGAAAGGATTAATTGAGCTAAACCAAGCCCTTTGTTCAGAACAATAATCTGAGTCTGATTTTTTTCTAAACGCTGTTAGTTTACCTTCCCTTAAAAGGAAAGTAGAAAATATCTTTTGTAGATTTAAGAAAGGGTCTGATTTTAGTGAATAATTTAACATCATAGTTGCTTTGCCCAGTGTACTCCGACTCTGGGTCCATTGTCAGCTCCTGTCTTATAGGGCTCTTTCATTTCAAATTTCCTGTCTTACATGGTTCCCTCATTTCCAATTCACCTAAAGTGAAACCCCTTCTTAACCAAATTCTGATTTCTCTCAATGGCAACACCACCCCTCCTGTTCCTGCAGAAATTTACTAGTTGTCTTGAACCCCTTCATCTGCTTCAGTTGCTACATGCTATCTGTCACCAATTCTAGGAAGAGCCACTACCACTGTATTTGAGATAAACTTTCTCCCAAACACTGGCTAATTTTAGCTCTATATCCTTGATTTTGCTATCCACTTGCCTAAAATGCCTCCTCGGGCCTCTCTACCTCAGTGCTATTATGGCCGAGTGCAAGTGTCTGCCTTTTCCATGAAAACTTCTTGCCTCCCTATGACTACTATAGCTTTTAAGTCTAAACTCATATTTTAGCCTCTAATTATATATTTCTTTGCATATTTGCTCTGCTTATTTCACAAGTCCTGGCTCTCCCCAAATGCAGTACTTTAAGCTCTTCAGTAGCACGAATGATACAGTACTGGGCACCCCAAGTCTCAAATACTAGTCAAATAGATAATCATTGTTCTGCCTCTCCGCTCCCCCGGGGCTTTGGAAAGGAGTGATATAAACAAAAACCCAGTAAATGCTAATGTCAAAAGAAAATATATTAAAGTCTGGATTTCAAGTACAAAAGAAGTAAGTGTGGCCACTTTTTTTTTTTTTAAAGTAGAAACCAAGCGTTAATGGGTTTCAGTACCATCTCAACTTCACAGATAGGTCTCAGCAACAACCAACATTATTGACATTTAAATTTGTTTTGGAAAGCGAAATTTTACTGGTTACACTGACGTGAAAAGGAAGTAATTCCAGTGGGCAAACAAACTGGAGATGATGATCTGAGTTACTATGAATCACTACAAAGAAGCCTATGAGTCATTGCAAAATATGCTCGAAACGCAGCATGATGTGCTGTTGAGACCCAAAGGCCAATGTGCTGGGCATCAGCATACGACTCCGGACTTGCTTACGCTACTTACTACTCAGAGAGCATGAAGGCCCAGTAAAAGGCGACTGCAGTGATCAAGGGACTGAGAAGCCATCATGTGAACATTAACCAACATCCTCAGCAGAGAACCGCAAAAGCAAAGGCTGAGTGAGAGGGGTTAAGATCAAAGCCCACAAAATCACAGGTTGTATGAATGGGACACCATTTCTCTAAATGTGATTCTTGGAACACGTGCCCCTAACCTTTTCCTTGGTCAAATAAATTTGGGAATCTGATAGCGTCATAAAGCATGTTAACACATGTAGAAGCTCTGGCAAGTTACGTAGTATAGAAACTTTATTTAGTTTAACATTTCCCAAATTTATTTGACTAGAGAGCATTTTTCTGCACATAAGACTTGCTCACAAAATTCAGGACCCTTTGAACTAGGATAAATCTCTTAAAACCTCAAGATAAACTTAGGTAAAAGGTGCACTACAATACACAGAACATAAACGTATTTCACTCAACTCAAGGAATACTGCCAGCTGCAAATTCAAATACATTTAAAAAGTGTTTATATAGCTTTATCATCCAAGAAGGCACTAAAAGAGATTGTCCCCATGGGGGTCACCTTAATGCCACAATCGGAGACCACACTGGCCTAGAGAGACTATTTATTAGTAAGGGGTTCTGTAAATTAATTATGTTTTAAATGGATGATATAAAATATAGAAGGCTTCCTTAGGTAGTAATCTAAGTAAAACCATTATTTTTCCTTTACAGAATAGATTATTTTGTGTCTTAAAAAAAAGGAGTTTGCTTTAATTTCCAGGTGTTTTAACAGTTTTTAAACATTAATCAGTTAAATACACTTATTTCATTTGAGATCAATTAATGAACTCATCCAATTATAATAGATGAGGATACCAAGAACATATATACCTGGAATCAGACTGGCCTGTGTATAAATCCTGGTTTTGCCACTTACTAGCTGTCTGACCTCAGTTAAATTTTCTACACTTGTTTTCTGATTTGTAAAATGAGAATTAAAGAACATATTGATTAGAATAGTCAGCAATTATTTAGCACTTCCTATGTGTTTCATATACATTGACACTTTTAATTTTCATAATCACCTGATTAGATTAATACTATTTCCCCCCCCCACTTAAAGATGAGGGAAGTAGCCCTGGTCTGGTGGGCAGCAGGTTCGATTCCTGGTCAGGGCACATACCCAGGTTGTGGGTTCGGTCCCAGGTTGGGGCGCACACAGGAGGCAACCAAATGATGTTTTTCTCTCTCTCAAATCAATAAAAACATATCCTCAGGTGAGGGTTATTAAAAAAAAAAAAAAAGGTAAGAGAAGGCACAGAGAAGTTAGGTAACTTGCTTGAGGCCACACTGCTAGGAAGTTGCAGAGCCAGATTCCAAATTGGGGCAGTTTACACAAAGTCTGTAAGTGCTTAGTAGATCGTCTAGCACAGTGGTTCTCAACCTGTGGGTCGCGACCCCTTTGGTGGTCCAACAACCCTTTCACAGGGTCGCCTAAGACCATCCTGCATATCAGATATTTACATTACGATTCATAACAGTAGCAACATGACAGTTATGAAGTAGCAACGAAAATAATTTTATGGTTGGGTCACAACATGAGGAACTGTATTTAAAGGACCAGAAGGTTGAGAACTGCTGGGCTAGCACATATTAAGCTTGCCATACATGTTATTAAACGTTTAGGGCTATAAAATGAAGCCATGAGCATTATAAAAGTCAGAGAATGCCATTCTAGATTATGAGATTAACATCAACAAAGGGTTTTTTTTTTCTTTTTGAAGGTGCCTAAAGACAATTTATAAACTCAAAATATCCCATCACTGAACATAATCACAGCCGCTCTCGCCCCATCAGGGCAGAGCATACTAGCCACGAACAGTAATTGAAAATATGTGGTGCAAAATCGAAACTTAAGCGACAATTTACGTGGGTCCAATGTAATTGCACGCTTGAAATTTCTCCCGAGCTTCATCATTATCAAAATGAATCACGGAAAGTTGTGCCATGTGATCCTGAAGCATTAGGTAAAAATGGAGGTTGCTGGCATACATACCACAGATAGTTCTACTGGATGAGGGCCCTATCTGTGGAAAGACGTGGGTTGGAACTGACTAGGGAGAAAAGAGCAAAGCATCAACACCTCTTCAGGTAGCACCTTGGGAATGTTCCCTTTCCAGTACTGCCATGTCTACCTGGCTTCCAAACTCCACAGCGAATAGATAGAAAGCGAGATCAAACAAACAGAAACACCGATGGGCTGTGGAGGTGGCTCGGCATAGATTTTTCTTTGATTTTTGAATCGTTCCCCACATCCCCTGTAATTCCTAACCTTGGGAGTTGAAAGATCGCTACTTTCAACCCATGGCACATTTGGCATACGGCGAAAGAAAATTACTTTTATATAATTTCACCATGTCTGAGAGCGTCCAGACAAGGGAACCGAGGAAACTCGTAGAGTGGATAACTACTGTGATACACCCGACCTTGAATAAAACCTGAAGTCCCCCATTCCCCTTCCCTAGAACAAATAGTTAACATTCTTTGCAGAGAGTAGCAGCAGCCAAGTTTGAGAGTGATACTTTTTCAGATACAGTATAGCACTGTTTCTGCAAGAGGTTACTCACATGAATATAATGTTTCTTGGGCTAATTAATCCGCCTCGGGATCAGCGAGGCTAAAACTTCCAGGTCCCCCACCTCGGGTCAGTCAAGCGGGGATCAGGACGTGAGCCAGGGGCGAGCAGAGGGGCATCTGGGGCCGAGGTCACCCGAACCGAAGTTTCCAGGCAAGGGCCGGCAAGCGGAAGTGGTCCAGGGAAGAGTGGGACAAAATTCAGGGGCCGCAACTTGGAAACAAAACGAAATAAAACCTTAACTATCTTAGGACGGAATTTCCCAAAGAGCGTCCCACTGGCTCGAGAGGCTGACCCGCGCGGCGGAGCTGCCTCAGGGTTGTCCCTGGAGCGTGTAGGCCGCGTCAGCGGGCGGGCAAAATGGGCGCCGGCGCTCCCGA
>NW_006297836.1:414673-417037 GCF_000327345.1 Myotis davidii
GGAGCTCAGGGTTGGTCAGGCCTAAGAGGGCCCTAGGCGGACGTGAGCAGGGTCGGACCAAGATGGCGATGCAGGTGGTGCAAGCGGTGCAGGCGGTTCATCTGGAGTCGGATGCTTTCCTAGTTTGTCTCAACCACGCTCTGAGCACAGAGAAGGAGGAGGTGATGGGACTGTGCATAGGGGAGGTGAGTAGGTCAGTGAGTTAGCCTGGCCGGAACCTTGATGAGCAGCCCAGCGTGTCCTTGGGGTCGGTGTTAGCAGCGCCCAGGGCTGCGGAGGCCACAGGCACCCTGGCTTTGATCCTGGGACAGATCCTTTGGATGGTCCTGTCGCGGAGTTTCGGTATCCTCGGGTTGCTTGAAGCTTGGTTAACCTCCCAGCACCCCCCAGCGTTCCGGCTAAACTAGGGGTTGGGGAGGGCTTTTTTCTCGACTAATCCCTGGCCTCTTCTGTAAATCTGGAAGTTATCACCCCATTGACCAAACCTGAAAGTCAGGCCAGAAAGACAATATAGCACAATAGGACATCAGTGTATTAAAGACGCTACTGACCAGTGTTAGGGCAGCTGCAATCATTCCTCTAGGATGCATTTTAATTGTATCAAAGAGAGGAGAGGGTTTCAAAGACACAAAAGTTTCTGCAGCGATAAAGTGTTGCAGAGGAGCGAAAGAGGATGAGGAAATAGAGCTTAGTTGCTTACAATCCGAAGTAAAAATTCTCCAGTTTTTCATGCTCGCATGCCCTATTTTTCGTATAATCTGTATCATGTACATCAAATAAGCATACTGTGATCAATAATGTTTTCTCCTCTTTCTCACTCTAGTTGAATGATGACACCAGGTAAGACAATGTTTGTTTACTCGTGTCTTTTGGTCTATATGCCATTATTAACTCAGAGTTATGACAAGCTTGGCAATATTGGTTAGGGATTGTATTTTAAATTACCATGATCAGACTGGAGCTCCCTCAATAATACACTTTGAATAGCTTCCCAATCCTAAAGATTGGTTTCCACCTAACTTCCTAGTAGGAGGATTTTCAGTTGATATATCTGTGATCCTATGTGAAAAATATGGTTTAGGGAAACAAGATCATGAGTGAACATGTGAAATCTCTTACAGATAGAATTCTGTTGACTGATATGGTGCTGTTATTTTCCATTTCCTTGCTTGATATGTTTTTATGTTCTGTCTCCCCTAAAATGACAGTGAGATACTAGTCATTTTCTTTGTGGCAGATAATGTGCATATTAAGAGACGTTTTCCCCTATTGACCCATTCCTTCATCTAAACTCACTCTTCCATTTCCATGGCTTTCCGCTTCCTGCTGCTGAGCCCTACAGTGATCTCAGAGACCTCCAGTAGCTTGGATGCTTCGAAGTTTTAACTTAAACATAGGAGCATAGCAGAATGTGTACTCTCATGCCCACCTTTTAATACCAAGGATACTAGGAGTTTAGCTTTGCCCATGAAAACTTTATACACTCAGCCACATATGCATGCGTGTCAGACTGCTTCTCACAGCTTTACCTTCAGTTTACTTTCCTTCTTCCTTTGTCTCTGCTAAGGTTTTATTATTCCCTTTTTTCTAATTTATCCCCAAAAGGAGTGACTCCAAATTTACATATACTGGAACTGAAATGCGCACAGTCGCTGAAAAGGTATGTGTGCTTGAATTTGCATGATGGAGACTTGCAGTTGGGGAGGGATTTCTGTGCTCTGTTTGATAAACTCAGCCAGGGATCGATCCCTTTTGTGTAGGACCACATTTGTGGCTGAGTGGCGTGTTCTCTCTAGTTAAATCTACTCACTAGGAATGGGACCAATTTTCTGTTCTTTGTAGCAAATTTTTACTATTTGATCAAGATGAGTAATCACTGTCAGCTTTCCTCCTTGCTGACATCTGTCTGTTTTTCTGGCTGGCTCATGTCATTGTTATCTTTTTATCCTGAGTCCGAATATCTACTCAGGCAAAACCTTCTCTCCTTACAGGCAAACTATCCAAAGCTCATAGTTCTTAGTCTACCTTGACTTTCTCTTTTCTGGTTTGTTCTAGTCATATGGTCTAGTATAATGCTTCTCAACCTAATCGTTGTATAGAAACAGTTAATTTCCCCCCATTATGGTGCAGGCCAGTGCTTTTGTAAAAGACATTAACAAAAATTATGTCCTCCTCTACCAAGCAGATGATAGAGGTGATAAAAGCTATAGGGCAACAACTCCATTTACTTACTAACTCTACTAGAGGTCTGGTGCACTAAATTCGTGCACTGGTGGGGGGGGGGTCCCTCAGTCCAGCCTGACCCTCTCTCAATCCAGGACTGCTGGCTCCTAACCACTCACCTGCCTAGATGCCTGATTGCCC
>NW_006297836.1:417533-421665 GCF_000327345.1 Myotis davidii
CGCACCTGCCCGCCTGCCGGCCTGATGGTCCCTAACCACTTCTGCCTGCCAGCCTGATCACCCCATAACCACTCCCCTGCCAGCCTGATTGACACCTAACTGTTCCCCTGCCAGCCTGATCACCCCCCAACTGCCCTCTCCTGCAGGCGCCCTGTCCCCAACTGCCCCCCCCTTCAGGCCTAGTCCCCCCCAACTGCCCTCCCCTACCAGCCATCTTGTGACAATAGGGGTGGCCATCTTGTGACGACATGGGGACAACCATCTTGTGGCAACCATCTTGTGATGACGTGGGGGCAGCCATCTTGTGATGACATGGGGGCAGCCATCTTGTGATGATGCGAGGGCATGAGGGTCACGATGACGTGGGGGTGGTCATCTTGTGATGACATGGGGTGGCCATCTTGTGACATCACAGGGGCGGCCATCTTGTGATGACATGGGGTGGCCATCTTGTGATGGCCATCTTGTGACGTCACAGGGGCGGCCATCTTGTGATGTGAGGGCATGAGGGTCAATTTGCATATTACCACTTTATTATATAGGATATACAAAATTCATCGTGTTAACCACTTGGCGTTCTTTCTTCCTATATGAAGGAAAGAAGTTCATTCCCTACCCAGAGCTACAGTTTCTTCAAGGACCTTGCTTATGAAATACCCTGCCTTGCCATAGCCAGTTGGCCTGCGAACAGAAAGGTCCCAGGTTCGATTCCAGTCAAGGGCACATGCCCAGGTTGTGGGATCGATCCCCAATAGGGGGGCTTGCATGAAGCAGCTAGTCAATGATTCTTTCTCATCGTTGATGTTTCTATCTCTCTCTCCCTCTTCCTTCCTCTCTGATATCAATAAAAGTATATTTAAAAAAGGAAATACACTGTCTTTCTTCTGTGTCTTCAACCTTCTGTCATCTGGCTCTTTTCCCTTAGGATTCAAGTATGCTTACATCACTCTCATTTTCAGAAAGGACAGAAAAATCACTTCTTGATCGTCTATCTCCCTGTAATCATTCCTCTCACATCCTTCCTTTAAGAGCCAGCCCTTATTTAACTTCTCCATTCAAACTCACCGAAATCTGCTTTCCAGTTCTGGCTCTCCAGCCCCCTTCTCATTGCTACATCCCTGGATTGTTTCTTGGTGCATCTCTTAATCTTTCAGTTCGGAACTCAGAACTCCTATGAGGGTTTTTGTTTGTTTTGTTTTTGTGGTATCTCCATATTCCTCCCCTTCCTTATTCTTTTTGGACACTTCCTCCCCTGCCTATGCATTAATTATTCTCCAAATTTCTGCCTTGGCCTCCTTCTCTTCCCACAATGTTTTTTTTTTAATATTTTTATTGATTTCAGAGAGGAAGGGAGGGAGAGAGAGAGAAACATCAGTGAGGAGAGAGAATCATTAATTGGCTGCCTCCTGCATGCTCCACACTGGGGATGGAGCCCACAACCCGGGCATGTGTCCTGACCAGGAATTGAACCCTGACCTCCTGGTTCATAGGCCAATACTCAACCACTAAGCCATGTCAGCTGGGCTTGCCAGAATGTTTTCTTAGGCAACATTACCTCTCCTGTGGCTTTAGTTGCAACAGACATTGAGGTTAGAGAGATCTATCTTCAGATCCTTTCTCTGATACTTACTGTGTGACTTTGGGTACATTACTTAACATCCTCGAGCTTCTCATTCTTTATGTGTAAAACAGAGATAGTGATCATCACCAACCTCATAGAGTTGTTGGGAAAGCTGGATTTGGGTAATGTAAGTAAAACACTCACCTATAAAATGGGCATAACAATAGTACTAACCTCACTGGGTCATTGGGAGAATTAATTTAAGACATGAAAAGCCCTTTTACAAGTGCCTGACACATGGCAGGTAGCCAATAAATATTGGCTATTTTGACTGTTGTTGTTAACCAGTAGATGCTAGTTAGTATAAATTATTCCAGGCTCTAGAATGTCATAGTCAACTGTCTAATGGACATCCAAGTTTAGCTAAACATGGGCATCTTTTAAAATCTAATATAATAATAGAGGAATATTCAAATTAGCCTGGATGCCGCAATGTCATGACCGATCTACAAGCAGCAGAGAGCTACAGGAGGGCGTGGCAGCGGGCAGAGAGCTACAGGAGGGCGTGGCAGCGGGCAGGCACACAGATTCGTGCACAGGGCTACTAGTTGTTAAATAAAAGTGGTGAGAGCAAATGTTGCGAGGTAGGAGCGGTGGAGAGCTACCAGCAGTGGTGGGCGGGGTGGCCAGCTGAGGCAAGCGGCAGCGAGCTACTCGCGCACAGATTCGTGCACATTGAAAGGACATTAATTAGAAGAAATATTTTAAAGGCCAGGGAGGGACCCCAGGAGGGCTCCAGGGCATGTCCAGCCCATCTTGCCCAGTTCCCATCGGCCAGACCCCAGCAGCAAGCTCACCTACTGGTTGGAGTATCTGCCCCCTGGTGGTCAGTGTGCATCACAGCGACTGGTAGAATGGTTGAACGAATGGTTGGACACTCAGCATATTAGGCTTTTATTATATAGGATATTTATTGATTTCAGAGAGGAAGAGAGAGGGAGAGAGAAAGATAGAAACATCAATGAAGAGAGACAGTTATTGATTGGCTGCCTCCTCCACGCCCCCACTGGGGTTTGAGCCCACAACCGAGGCATGTGCCCTGGCTGGAATCAAACCATGACCTCCTGGTTCATAGTTCAATGCTCAACCACTGAGACACACTAGCTGGGCTAAACACAGGCATCTTAAACTGACATGTTCAAAACTGAGCCTTTTCTCTTCCTCAAACCCTTCAACATCCCTGCTGCCATAGTAGTTCCCAAGCCTGGAATCACCCAGTAATCTTTAAAAAATCCTGAGGTGGTTCAGTTGGTCTGGTGATTCTTTTTTTTTAAATTTTGTTTTATTGCTTAAAGTATTACAAAGAGTATTACATATGTTTCCTTGCCCCCCCTTGACCTTCCCCCAGCCTCCCCTACCCCCCAGTGTCTTGTGTCCATTGGTTATGCTTATATGCATGCATACAAGTCCTTCGGTTGATCTCTTCCTCCCCCCTCATCCCTCGCAACCCTCCCCGGCCTTCCTGCTGTAGTTTGACAATCTGTTTGAGGCAGCTCTGCCTCTGTATCTATTTTTGTTCATCAGTTTATAATGGTCTTTATTATCCACAAATGAGTGAGATCATGTGGTATTTTTCTTTCATTGACTGGCTTATTTCACTTAGCATAATGCTCTATCCAGTTGATTCTTATGTGCAGCCAAATTTGGTAACCACTGCCTGCCATTGAGAGCCATAAACCTAAATTGCTTTCATATCTGTTTCCAATGCTTCATCCCAACTACTGCTACCTTATTTATTTGAGGTCCTCATCACTTCTTTCTTCAATTTCTGTGCTAGCCTCTCCATTAGTTTCCTTGATTCGAGTCTCTCTTGACGCTAGTCCTTTCTTACTGCTTAGGATGTAATCTTTTGAGAACATAAGTCTGATATACCTCTGCTTGAAATCCTTAGGATGAAGTCCCATTAGTGAAGCACTCAGGGCCTCTCATTTCTGTTTATGTCCTTACTAGAGGCCCAGTGCACGACATTCATGCACTAGGAGGGGGCAGTCCTTCAGCCCAGCCTGCACCCTCTTAGCACTTCCCCAGAGGGGAAGCTGTGAGTCTGGCAGTGAGCCTGGCTTCTGCCTGAGTGGTGCTCCCCCTGTGGGAGCACACTGACCACCAGGGGGCAACTCCTGCATTGAGTGTCTGCCACCTGGTGGTCAGTGCACATCATACTGACCGATTGTTCTGCTGTTTGGTCGATTTGCATGTTAGGGTTTTATTATATAAGATACTAGTGGCCCGGTGCATGAAATTCATGCACGGGGGGTGTGTGTGTTCCCTCAGCCCAGCCTGCACCCTTTCCAATTGGGGACCCCTTGGGGGATGTCAGATTGCTGGTTTAGGCCTCGAGGAGGCTGCGGATCAGACCCTGCTTTTCTCTCTCTCCAGGACTCACCAGCAGCTGTGGTAGCTGCTGATCAGCTCTGCCTCTCTCTCTCCCTGAGAGGTCAGCAGTTCAGCCCGCTGGCCAGTCCCCACCCACCAGAGCCTGCTGCGCACGCAGCCTGGTGTTCGGTCGTTTTG
>NW_006297836.1:422851-423876 GCF_000327345.1 Myotis davidii
CCCCCATTCCCTCTAAAATAAATGGTTAAAACTTTATACAGATATGTTTTTCCACTACCACCTGGACCATCCAAGAAAAAAGCATTTGGGGTATACAGTTTGATCTTCAATGGCTGAAGTTATAGTCTTAAAGGCTGCCAACTGCTCATCATTCAGAGAAATTATCAAAACCTCTCCCCTTTTTTGCTCATACAATTGATCACATGTATTTGCATTCGTTAATAAAGGATAGTCCGGAAGTTTGAAATGTGAACATTTCATTCCATGCAATGTGAATACCTCCTGAATTTTGTTAAGGGCATGCGTTTCACAGTTTACACAGGCACCTTCTCTTCGGTGTAATTTCCAACAGAAATCTTCAATAAAATGAGATTTATTCTCATCCCATAATTTGTCTGCAGCAGAAGGATATCCAAACACACATATATATGCAAAAAGTTGCCTTAGTTGTTTGGGCATATTAAGGATGATTGCATCGTCAATCATATCTTTCCAGGTAGTATCATCAAGTAATAATCCCCAGTGTTTAGCAGCTTTACGAAATGTATCATAAGTTACACCTCCTGCAGTTCGCAGATCCTCAAAACATACCGCACCTTTTACATGCAGAAGCAAAAGTCTCAGGTAATATCGTTCTCTAAAGCTCACAGTGAACAGTCTACCTAATCCTTTATTCCCACCCTTTCGGCATTTTGTCCACAAAGAATTAGTAAACACATAATGCTGTGGGATCTCCCAATAATAATAATTACGTGCACCAGAGTCTTCTCTATTCAATAAGAACCAAGCCATCAAAGTTGAGTTATGTCTTTTAGCCCTATCTAAAACTTCAGCAAAATCATCTGCATGAAAATATAAATTCTGATCATTTGGCAAATGAATAGCTAATCTTGTGATTACATGACATTGGTCATGCATTAGCATTCCAAAAAGTCTCCAAACAGCCTCAGGAGCGCTCACATACCTGGAGTCAGTGAAGTCCTGTACTTCATCATGATTGCTAATATTTTTTTCAGAAATTTGTA
>NW_006297836.1:425922-426875 GCF_000327345.1 Myotis davidii
TTCTTGACACAGTCTGAGATGCAGGTGAATGAGTCCTGCCTGTCAGGCCACTGAGAGCTGTGTGACTAACGGCTGATTCTGGATGATTCTGTGCGGGGTGGGACTTCCTCCTCCTTGCTGTCAGTTTCCGAAACTGTCATGAGGAAGCTGGCATGACAGAGGAGCCACCCTGTCCCTGCTGTCCCTGCCGCCTGGGTCAAAAACCTGAGGGCCATTTGTGGGCTGAGCCGGTATCGGTGCATTAGCACCTGCCAGCCACTTATGCCCCCGGGAGGGCTGTTTGTGGGCGTGGCCATTGGTGGATGGGTGCATTAGCACTGGCCAACCCGGGATCCCAGCGGGAGGGCCGTTTGTGGGCGTGGCCAGTGGCGGATGGGTGTATTAGCACCCGCCAACCTGGGATCCCAGCAGGAGGGCCGTTTGTGGGCGCAGCCAGTGGCTGATCCGTGCATTAGCACTTGCCAACCTGGGATCCCCACTGTAAGGCCGTTTGTGGGCATGGCCAGTGGCAGATCGGTGCATTAGCCCCTGCCAGCCACAGATCCCCAGGGGAGGGCCGTTTGTGGGCGTGGCCATTGGCGGATGGGTGCATTAGCACCTGCCAACCCGGGATCCCCACGGGAAGGCCGTTTGTGGGCGTGGCCCGTGGCTGATGGGTGCATTAGCACCCACCAACCCGGGATCCCCGCGGGAGGGCTGTTTGTGGGCACAGCCAGTGGCTGATCAGTGCATTAGCACCCACCAACCCGGGATCCCCGTGGGAGGGCCATTTGTGGGCGTGGCCATTCACGAATCGGTGAATTAGCACCCACCAACCCGGGATCCCCACGGGTAGGCCGTTTGTGGGTGCAGCTGGTGGCTGATCGGTGCATTAGCACCCGCCAACCCGGGATCCCCGCGGGAGGGCTGTTTGTGGGCGCAGCCGGTGGTGGATCGGTGCATTAGCACCTGCC